>NC_050530.1:3141980-3145955 GCF_002922805.2 Oryzias melastigma
AAATAAAGTTAGGTAAATAAAATAAAAAGAAGTAAAATGAATAAAATAAAATAGAATAA
The DNA here is from genome assembly GCF_002922805.2 of Oryzias melastigma. Classification (NCBI taxonomy): domain Eukaryota; kingdom Metazoa; phylum Chordata; class Actinopteri; order Beloniformes; family Adrianichthyidae; genus Oryzias; species Oryzias melastigma. The sequence goes on from NC_050530.1 coordinate 3,142,040, forward strand.
AGTGAAGTAATGCAAAAAACATAAAATAAAAAAATATGAAAAAATAAAACAAAACAAAATTGTAAAAAAAAGTTAGAATGACATAAAATTAAAATAAAACAAAATTAAAAAAATAAAATAAAACAATATCTATAGAAGAATCTCAGGAACGGTCAAATAATTATTTTATTTGTGCCATTCAGTGAACTTCTTGAATTCACAGTTTTTCACTCGTGACATCCAAGATTTACCTAAAATTTCCTACTTTAAGAAAAAAATATATACATAATTTGGTCTATTTTACTTGGTACCAAACAGAGATTTGTAAATTTACGACCTGAAAAGAATCAAAAACTTTTAGGAAACTTTGGTTACTGAAACATTAATAAAGTTTCAAAAATTAAACTAAGTGATCGCAAACCTAGAAAAAAACGAATTGCGATTAAAACATTTTTTTAAGTTACAGTATTTTCCAACCACTCGTTATCTGTAGGAAACTACACACAAAACTTTAGATTATTTTGAATTAAAGCTGTCAATCGATTAAAAAACAGAATCAGATTAATCACACTTTTGGATTGTGATCAATCACGATTAATCACAATGTTTTACTGGGTAAGTTTTATAAAGAAACCTTTTTCCTTCATTTTTTGTGTCTGAATTTCTTTAAATTCATCATGTTGTAACCCAGAGGTGTAAATTATGAGCAGTAAGAAAAGCAGAAGGACTTTTAAGTTTGCAGTTTTAGAACACAAAAATGCTGATATACAAACATAAGAAATGAATCTGGAAACTTAAAATAAATGTTCCCAAATGCTCTATAATATTATTTCACAGGCTGCTTTAATTAAACTTTTCTTCATAATCTGGACAAAAACAAGCAGTTTTTTCTCTAAACTTAGTATTTTGTATTGTTTTAATTCGACGCTGCAGTCGAGGCTCAGCGATGCGTTGTTGTGTTGCCATGACAACATGCCAAACACTGAATGAAATAGTCTGCTTTTTGAGAAAAAGGGATCTAAACCGAAAAAATAATAAGATTAAAGTACTAAAAACCGATTGATTTATTTATTTTGTAATTGGGAAGCGAATAATTGTTTCTTCTCATTGTGTAACTACTAAAAATTAACGTTTACAGCCTAAATTAAGATAAAAAAACTTCTCAACTCAAATGTAAAAATGTAATTTCTCCCTCTTTCTTTCATAATCTGTGTTCTATCAAAGTTTTAATGATTTAATTTTGTTTTTGTTTCACTGCTTCAGGCCTCAATTGTCTTGTAAAATAATTTATGACGGTGTAACTCATAACTATGTAATCTTTTTTCCTAAACACTGTTTCAGTGATTTGAACCGTTTCCAGACTCGACAGGAGGACTCGGCCCTTCCGTGTGTGCGGCTGGAGCTCCTTCCTCCTCTCTCTGCACTCGGAGGCACATCAAATGAGAGTGGCTCCCATCACCTGTCGCAGGAATGTGCCAGCGCTCCCATCCGTCAGCGGCCCGACTCCATCGGGCCGAGCCTCTCGCTCCCCCGAGGCGAGCGGCGCCCTACCTGGTGAATCAGCTCAGGTGCTGGAGCGTGTGAGTGGAACGCAGGCTCTTGCAGTCATGCGTGTTTATGAGGCAATCGACGCAGGCAGTGGTTCCATCACGTGACCCGACATGTCCTGCCCTGCCCCTCTGAGTCCTGTGTGATGTCTGCGGTTGAGACAGGGCGTTCCAGCGCGTTCACCACCAACCTGGGAGAAAGAGGAGGATTTGGCGTGTGTCAACAGGCATACCTGTAACCAGGGCGATGTGCCCCGCAGGCACCTAGTGATTTTCTCATGATTGTGATGGCTAGACGCAGACGACAGGGCTTGCAAAAGTAGACTCCTCAGCAGGACTGAGGTGGCTTAGCGTGGCGTCAGACGCACACCGCCGCATTCCACCGGGATGCTCTCTATGAAAAGGGAGGGGCTGCTGAGCGTGTTTACAGACCTGTTTGTGCGAGCGGATGACAATTACTGTTTGTGGCCGTCAAGGTCATGAGGGAGCAGAACGCAGGCCCGACCCTGAGAACCTGAGGAACCCGAGTAGACGTCAGAAGAGTCTGAGGGGCTTAGCCCGGCCCGACACAAACACTTACCTGTCTGTGGCGCTGTGTACTGGAAAACAAGAGCTTTCTGCTGGAGACGCTGGATCTGAGGGGTACCGGCGCTCCGATGAGCTTCTTGTTACACATCTCGTGTTTGTTTTTGGTTTTGGTTGAAACAATGCTGTCACAATATTCCTCTTGTGTAGCTTTTCTCTCCCATGTCACGCTCCGGTTTTCTGGTGTGATTTAAAGGTGTGCATTAATCTGTGCTTTCAGGCCGGAGACAAAAGCAGATTTGAGACGGAAGAAAAGCTCTTTGTGGGAACGTTTGGGGTCTTCAAGTGACTTCTTTCAATAAAACTCTCTTTTTTTGTACTCAAAGATTTCCTTTTAGACTCAAACGATTAATAAAATCGATAAATATGTTTAAAATAATCGATTCATAAACTGATAAAGCTAAAGTCCGCTTGATGCTAACGTTTAATGGAATTTCCCATAGGACGGCTAATGCTAACGCTGACTAAATTAACATCTTTATAAACTCACAGGCATGAATTTTACAAATATTTTTTAAAGTAACCATTTGTGGTCTAAAAAGAACTTTTTTTTTTTTGCTAACTCTGTGTAATTCTACAGCGCGATCGCCACCTAGTGGCCAAACTGAAACGTCCTCCAGGAGAAGCAGAACAATGTTTACAATGTTAATGATCTGAACATTTTTGTTAGAACTTCTCCTTTAGAGAACCCATGTTAAACTGTATGTTCAAAAATAAATAAATAAATAAATAAAAAACAGAATCAAATCGTTTCTGGAAGTTATTATACCGATACCCAACACTAGACTCGACTGACAGAACTTGAATCGATTCCGAATTATTTCAATTCTTTTAATCCACTCAATTCAATTTTGAGTTTACACATTTTTTTTAAATTCCAGTAATAATCTATTTCAAATAAAATTAAATAAATCTGTTAAAGTTCACATCCAGTAAACTTTATTAGTAATATTTTTTGTTTGTACATAGTTTGATGTCCAAACATTGTTTGTATCGATTTTCAAGACTGTTCCACAGTTTAAATTATTGATTTTTTTTAAAAACACCATTTCCCCTCATTGAGTATATATGTCTAATATGTGGTTTCAAATTAATTTGTTGTCAAAATTACACCAAGGAATTTGATTTTTAGGTTGTCTCATCTATATATAGTGAAAATTCAGAATTTTCTTTAGAATTTCCAAACATAATTGCCTTTTTTAAAGTTTATAGATAGTTTATTTATGTCCATCCATATATTTTTAAGTCATAATTGATTATATTTATTATGGTTTTATTGTTATCATTTGAATAAAATATGATGATGTCATCTGCAAATAATATGATTTTTTACAAAGCACAGAATGATTGTATTAAAAGCTAGAGATAAAAAAAAACATTGTGAACATTGTTCTGCTTCTCCTGGAGGACGTTTCAGTTCGGCCACTAGGTGGTGATAACGCTGTAGCATTACACCTTAATCCAGAAGGTTTAACGGGTACTTTATAAAATATTTCGTAAAAGAGTTTGTAAAATTCCTGCCTGTGAGTTTATAAAAATATTTATTTAGTCAGTAGTTTATGTTTACGTTGACTGAGTGTTAGCATTAGCCGTCCTATGGGAAATTCCATTAAACGTTAGCTTTAAGCTAACGCACTTTAGCTTTATGTTCTAAATCATTTTTATTAATCGATAATTGATCTATAAGCTTAAATAAACTTTAATTGATTTTATCAACCCAGTACTATAAACGATACCTGTTCAGGTGATGATAAACTGAGTGTAGAAGTAACATTCTTCAGCTTGAAACCATTCAAACCCGCCTG
>NC_050530.1:3146417-3147412 GCF_002922805.2 Oryzias melastigma
TCAATGGTTACTTTAGAAAATATTTCCTAAAAGATTTTGTAAAATTCATGCCTGTGAGTTTATAAAAATATTTATTTAGTCAGTAATGTATGTTTACGTCGACTGAGTGTTAGCATTAGCCGTCCTATGGGAAATTCCATTGAACGTTAGCTTTAAGCTAGCGCACTTTAGCTTTATGTGCTAAATCGATTTATATTTTTATTAATCGATAACTGATCTATAAGCTTAAATCAATTTTAATCGATTTTATCAACCCAGTACTATAAACGATACCTGTTCAGGTGATAATAAATTGAGTGTGGAAGTAACATTCTTCAGGTTGAAAATATTCAAACCCGCCTGCATGGAATAAAGTGTTTACTATTTTTTTCTTCTTATCTGCTCAGTCAGATTCCTATCAGTTTCAAAAATAGCTCCCATCGGTTGTCATTTGTTTACATTAGTCCTCCTTCCACGCAACCAGGGCTCAACAGGAGTCTAATGCAGCCAGCTGATATCATAATGAGGATAAGCTGGTTCACTTCCAGGTTGGGTTATGTAATAATAATAATCGCAGCGGAGATCCTTCATGACCAGAGATGCAGCCGGGGAATCTCTAATTGCCCTAATTATCAAAGGAAAGCTGCCGTTCAGAAAGCGGTGACGTGAGCAGAGATCAGCTGAGGAAGTTTCAGTTACAGTTCAAAAACAGGACAATCTATTAGAAAGTAACTACATTTAAATACATTTGAATGACTAATGCTTTAAAGAATGATGACACATTTTATTTTCAAACCTGGAAAAAAATTAAATATGATTAATTGTGATTAATCGCAATGAATCGCGATTCTCAATTAATATTTTTTGTTACAATTTTTGCCAACCACTTGTTATGTGCAAATAATCACAAAATGAAATCACATACAAAGCTGTACATTTAGAGCATTTATTTTTAATTAGTGCTGTCAACCGATTAATTAATCACGGTTAATCACAATGTTTTACCAGGTAACTCC
>NC_050530.1:3147538-3152624 GCF_002922805.2 Oryzias melastigma
GCATGTAGCTGAAATGTTAGCTAAACTCCAAAGCAGCCTAAAAAACTTCTAAAAAGCCTAAATTAGCCAAAACAGCTAGCATGTAGCTGAAATATTAGCTAAACTCCAAAATACTGTTAAAAAAAGCAGCAAAAAAACCCCGAAATTAGCCAAAACAGCTAGCATGTAGCTGAAATGTTAGCTAAACTCCAAAAAACCATTAAAAAAAACCTCGGTAAATACCAAAACAGCTAGCATGTAGCTGAAATGTTAGCTAAACTCCAAAAAACCATTAAAAAAAACCTCGGTAAATACCAAAACAGTCAAAAAAACAAGCAGAATTCCAATTGTTAAAACTTTAAAATCGTAACTTTTTAACATATTTATGAATTATAAAAAGGCAGGAATATTATTCCAGAATAAATCAACTTATACTTTAAATAACTTTCAATATTTTACTCTCCATAAAAATATATTTTGTCAAAATTATGCAAGTTAGAAATAACCTATCAAGCCATTAATATAAATACAATTTCCTGGAGGGCCGGATAGAATTACCAGGAGGGCCAGATCCGGCCCCCGGGCCTTGACTGTGACACATGTGGTGTAGGGAGTGGTGAAGGAATTCAGACATCGGCTAAATCCTTCTTTTTTTGAGACAAAAGAGACATTTTTACTGAGCTTTCTGGATGTTCCAATTAGTCCGATTTCTCAAAAATGTGATTCAACAACATTGTTTAGCTACATAGTGGGTTAGTTTCAGTTATATTTGTAAAGATGTCATGTTGAAAAGAGAAAGAGTGGGATGTTAGAGTAAAAAAAGACGACGGAGAATGAGGAAAAAGTAGAATAGCAGAAAACAAAGTCATTTTTCTGTAAAATGAATGAAGGAGGAGCTTTTTTCTCCATCTTTGCTCCAGTTTTTTGTGTCACGTATATTTTTGGAGTGTCTATCTTAATTTAGACGCACGTGGTGGAGCTCGCCTGAAGGGAGGAGTCGCCCAGACCAGAACCGGTCCCTGGCGAGTCACAGACTGATTGGTTTGTTATGGTTTCCATGGCGACGGTAATTGCTACAAGCTGAAGTGACTGGTAAACTTTATCTTGACTTATTGTTACCCAGAGAAAAGACATAATTCCTGCAGAGGTTTTAATGAGAAGGATTTCTTCAGTCTTTCCCGGAGGACGAAGCTGCTCCACGGAGACGGAGATTTCACATTTGGCAGCTCGATCTGCTTTTCAAAATCGGTTCCATACTCTGAGTCAGAATAAGTTAAATTGTTTTTAATGTAAAATAAAAATTTAATTATGTTAACTTTGATACTGTAATAAAAACTGGACTCAAACAAGCCTCTGGAGATTCCTGATCCTTCCAAAACTGAATCTGTTCCTCAGAATATTGATTTTTTAAATTTTTTTTTATGGAATACAAACTTATATGATACATGATATTTGTTATGGATCATTTAAAAACATTTTTAATGGAAAAATAAGTAGAATTAATAATTAAATAAACTTTAATTTTGTGGATTCTTTTTAATCTAAACTTGATGAACTTTTACTAGTTTAAAAAAATTAAAAGATAAACATAAAAAAAGAAAAAGCTAACAATACAATTTATTTTTTTGTTAAATTTTATTTATTTATTTTGCTAATATATTTTTATGTTTTTTCTTAATTTATCAAAATCTATCAGTCTAATTAAAAAAATAACAAGAAATAAGTCCAAAAATAGTCGCTCTTAAAAAATGGAATCATAATACATTTATGATTAATTTGCCTTTCAAAATAAAATGTAAATGCTCCGTTTTTATGTAAATGTACCTCATTTTAGATCATTTTTGAACAGTTTATTCTGAAAACATGCAAATCGTACCTTTTCCTTGTTAAAACGTAAATTTGTAAAGTAGCTTCACTAAAAAAACTGAACCAAAATATATTTATGCTTGAATTGCCTTTCAAAATAAGATTTCAAGGATCTATTCTGAATCGAATTCATTAAATCACAACAATTTTGCTTTTTCATTCAAGAATAATTTTCGTTTTAGGTCATTTTTAAGTATTTTATATTAAAAACATGCAACTTGAACATTTCCCTGTTAAAACACAAAGTTGTAAAAAACTTACTTTGAAAATCTGAATCGTAAAACATGAGTTTCTTTTCAAAATAAAACGGAAATGCTCCCTTTTCAAGTGACTTTACCTCCAGTTCTGTTTTTGTTTTTTAATTCAAGATTCATTTTTATTTTAGGCCATTTTTGAACACTTTATTTTAAAAACATCCATTATGTACATTTCCCTGAAGTACTTTGAAAATCTGAGTCATAGTACATGAGTTTCCTTTCAAAGTAAAATTTGAATGCTCCATTTTAAAATTAATTGATTTCATCATTTTTGTTACATATCATTTTTAAACTTTTTCTTTAAAAATATCCAACTTGTACATTTCCTCTGTTAAAACACAAAGTTGTAAAGTTGGTACTTTGAAAATCTAAATCATAATACATGAGTTTCCTTTCAAAATAAAACGTAAATGAGCTCTTTTCAAGTGAATTTACTGCATTAAATCATAATAATTTTAGTTTTCAGTTTTATTTTAGGTCATCTTTAAATATTTTATTTTGAAAATATGCAACTTGTACATTTCCCCTGTTAAAACACAAAGTTGTAAAGTTGGTACTTTGAAAATCTGAATCATAATACATGAGTTTCCTTTCAAAATAAAACGTAAATGAGCCCTTTTCAAGTGAATTTACTGCATTAAATCATAACAATTGTAGTTTTCAGTTTTATTTTCGGTCATTTTTAAAAATTTTATTTTGAAAATATGCAACTTGTACATTTCCCTGTTAAAATGCAAAGTTATAAGCTAGGTACTTTGAAAATTTGAATAATAATACATGAATTTCTTTTCAAAATAAAATATAAATGCCCTTTTTTAAGTGAATTCATTGATTCATTCATTATTTTAGATCATTTTTGAACAATTTATTTTGAAAATTGACATTTTTGAAGTATTTTTACCTTTTAAGTCATTAAGTCATTTGACCCTTATTGTAGACGTTAACAGTGTTACCGAATATTTAACAAAAAATAAAGCAGCAGGTTTGTCTGCTCGGTTTACACTGTTGTGAATCAAGTTTTTGTTTACTGTCGAGACGCTGGAACACCTATTGAATTTTTCAGCCTAAATAAAGTTGTCGCCGGAGAGTCATTCGTGGGATGATTTGTGTGCCACCCACAGAGAACAGGTTGTTTCTCTGGCCTATAACCCAACACACGATGACACACTGTAACCAAATATTTACCTCAAATGAACCCGTAAGTTCAGCTCCAGGCTCGTTTCCAGCTACTTTCTTTGCTGCCAGCGTGATACCAAACTGTGTCGAAGTCACAGAGAATGTGCAGATAGACATGAACCTTCTTAAAGCTGGCTAATGCTCAGATAAGCCGGGCCATCTCGTGTCAAGAGGTTTGGATTAGTCACACTCTGAGGTGTGCTGAATGCATTATTTATCAGCTGGGCTCCCTTGTCAATTCCTCCTTTACAACATTTTCTGTCATCTCTGTTGAATTTATACCTGCCGTGTGGATAGTAGTGGGAAGAAAAGCTCATTAATTAGAGAAAAACGGCACCAAACCCTCCGATGTGATGAAGTGTCGGCGTGACGGGGCAGCACCACCGCAGAGACACGCTCTCTTGTTTTCAAGAAGTTACTAAGTAGTGTCAAGCCAGAGGTCTTAAAGGGACTAATTGTCGGAGGTGAAGGGGTTTCAGGATTGTCCTGAATTATTAAATACGATCAGGTTTCTGTATACAAATGGCCGAGCATGCAGGGGACTTTGGTTCCTCTTGCACAGTGGAAAGAAAACCAACACCTGTAATCCCTGTAAAGTGTAGAACATCGGCGGATCAGGCTGCTCCGAACATCTGAACGCCTTCCAACACATTTATGTAGGTCATCCCATGAGTTATGAATGTGCAAAGGAATGCCAGGATATCAAAAATCACATTTTTTATCTGTATCTGTGTCAAAAACAACAGCTTAGAGAAATAAAAATGAAACTGACGGGGGAGTTTGAGCAGGCTTCTGCTTGATACTTTGCTGCAGGCGAAAACAACAACATGATAGCAGTGAGAAATGCTCCCAACAAGAAAGCTGCAAGATAGCGAGTCAATCGTTTTTTTATGAAAGTGCATTGACCTTTTGTCACTCTGAGGTGCAGTAATTTAAACCTCCTGTCAAATGTTTTTTTTTCTTTTTTTAATTATTATTGCTCGTGTGCAGTTGAGGATTTTGAGTGTTTGCCTCTCAAATTCGACTTGTGCCGGCGTCTTTCTTTCAAGTCTGTCTTTTAAGTTTATAATTGTTTTGCCTGCGAGGTTCTTGGTTATCTCGCTTGATTCCAAAGAATACAAAAATAGGGCTGGGTCGATAAAATCAATGACTCATTTTAAGATTAACAGATAAATAATCGATTCATAAAAAATATAAATCGATTTAGCACATAAAACTAAAGTCTGCTAGCTTGACGCTAATGTTTAATGGGATTTCCCATAGGACGGCTAATGCTAACATTTGACATAAAAATACATTACTCACTAAATGAACATCTTTATAAACTCACAGGCATGGATTTTACAAACTCTTTTAGGAAATATTTTTTAAAGTAAGTAACTATTTGTGGTCTAAAACATTGTTTTTTCCTCATACTGAATCATTAAAAATCAGAATCATTAAACAAACATAGATCACAAAAGGCATCGGAAGCACTAAAAAGAGATTTACAACAGCAAAGTCTGCTGAAGATGCTAGTGCTGGTAGCTAAAGATACTCAAATTGATAGCTAAAAACGCTAAAGCTAAAATATTAGCTATATGCCAAAATAGCCTAAAAAACTGATTTAAAGAAGCCTAAATTGGCCAAAACAGCTAGCATGTAGCTAGCATGTAAACTCCAAAACAGCCTAAAAACGGAAATAGCCTAAAGTAGCCGAAACTGCTAGCATAAAGCTAAAATATTAGCTAAATTCCAAGACAGCCTACGAACGGAAAAAAGCCTAAATAAGCCAAAACAGCTACCATGCTGCTGAAATGTTAGCTAAA
>NC_050530.1:3152690-3157609 GCF_002922805.2 Oryzias melastigma
GAAATATTAGCTAAATTCCAAAACAGCCTATAAACAGAAAAAGTCTAAATTAGCCAAAACAGCTAGCATGTAAATATTAGCCTAACTTTAAAACAGCGTAAAAAAAAACTTAAATCGAAAACCTTAATTAGCCAAAACAGCTAGCATGTAGCTGAATCATTAGCTAAACGCCAAAATAGACACAAAAAATCGTATTAAATACAAAAATAATCCAAAAAGCTAGCAGTATGCTAATTTTTTAAACTTTAAAAACACAACTTTTTAACATAAATATGAAAAAAGACAGGAATATTATTCCAGAATGAATCAACTTAAGCCTTACATAAGTTTTAATCTTTTACCCTTCCTAAAATGTATGTTTTGTCAAAATTATGCAAGTTAGAAATGAGCGCAAGATAATCCTACAGTAGATTTTAATGTATTTCTAAACAAATGTGTATAAATGTATAAACTCAAAATTGAATTGAAGAATCTAAAAAAATCAGAATCGATTGTGGAAATTATCATCAATACGCTGCCCTATAAAAAAGGAGTTTATTGTTTCATTTTAACCCACAAAAACGTGTTTTTTTAATTCAAGGAAATGCTAAATTAAGCGGTTTAACTGATAAAGACTGACAACGCGGCCATTCAATTATTCAGCCGCCTCTACCTAAATTATCTCCTGCCCCCCGTGAGCTCCTGTTTCCTCCACATCACTAATTACATCTACATTTTGACGGCCTGCCCATTCTTCACAGAAGAACCTCTAATGAAGTGTCCTCCATTAGGTAACAACACTTTGCTAATGCTTCCCAAATGACTCATTTATAAACTTGTTCAGAAGTGAAAATTAGCACAAATACGACACTTGCTACAGTATTACATGTCTTTGTTCCATAATCCCTTCGTATGTTATACATTCTGTGGGGACGATTATATGTAATCCCGGTATTAGAAAATGACAAATAGCTTACATTACATTTAATGATATTTGTTTCAGTTTTCAGGATCTCAAGTTACTTTTTTTTAATGTAAAAATTCAGAACGTTTGGAGAATTTAATGGTTTAAATTTTTTTAATGACACACCACTGCTCGCTATATGAAACAAAAACAGCAACTGAGTCTCCTCCTGGCAGTGAGTCATGAATAACATTTGTGCAAAAGGTGACCGCAGCACGAGCGCTTCGTTAGCTCATCGTCCGATGTCTGATACAGACCGGGAAACGCTTCTGGATATGTGGTGGAAAATCCCAGTCTGTCCTGTAAGTATTTCCCCGGCAGTGAAGTCAGGACAGAAGAAGGGCTCCAGGACTGAGAACTGAGTGGGGTGAGGATGTTCTACCTGCAGCGGTCACTGGGTGGCAGTGTTGAGCCAGAAAGATGGATGGAGTGTCTTCATGAAGAGACTAAAATGCTAAATTTAAGCATAAAAACAGAATAAAAAGTTGTTTTTTTTTTATTTTTTGAAGATGTATCTCACCTGTTGGATTTAAACACTTTACAGGATGTCCTACACTCACAAACCTCTTTTTTCTGATTGAGTGAACACCGTTGTTCTCTTACAAGTGACTGAAGGCATTGTCCTGATTCTGAAGGACTTACCTTTCACCAGCAGTGGCCCAAAGGAGAAAGCCCCTTAGCATGGCAGTGACAAAAGGACTTCCAAGAGGGCCTTGTTTTAGTGATAAGATGATGATGAAGTGACCAGGCCTGGATGCACGAGTGCTGATAGCAGCTGTCTGCACTTGTGTGATGGGCGACCGCCTGAAGAACTCCAGCTCATGAGAAAAAGTCATTGTACTCTGATCTGGTCATGTGCTCTGAGATGTTTTATGCTAAATAACTTTCAAAAGTGACGTTTTTTTTTTGTTTTTTCCTGAGTGCTTGACCCTTTGCGCACTCCCTGTAAAGCTCTCCGTCTCAGCCACTCTGTCGCGCTCTCTTTAATGGCCCTTTGTTCAACCTGCGGGTTTACGGGTCAGGGGTCAACTGCACCTGAGGCCAATTCCCGCTAACAAAAGCTCTGTGTTTACCAGCACCAAGTGACCACTTCCCTGAGTCCTGCAGGGTGGGGGGGACACAGGAGGAGAAGTGACAATGATGACACAAAAAAAGCTGATTCTTGAGGATAATTTTCATTCACACTCAAACAGTAGCCAAGAACTATGAGAAGAATAAATGAGGGGAAGGGTCCTAAAGACCATAGTGTCCACATTGAAGGGCGCATTGGATTATAAGGAGCATCGTCAACGAATTGTTTAGTTTAGAACGTATGCTCCCAAAAGAGTCAGAGAAAAATCTGTCAGTCTGAAATCTAGAACTTGTTTGTAACATGCTACATGCTAGCCATGTTAGCATATTCAAAATAACACCCAACCTAGCTTGCAACTCATAAAAAAATAGACTAATACCGCTAAAACAAACGTTACTGTGACTCCGCTAACTCCTAACCTTGTTAGTAACCCGTTAAAAAAACACGGTCCGATACAGCTACACGTTAGCTGCGTTAGCCTTTTCACAATTAACATGTTTGCAACACCATTATGCGTTAGCCGAGTTAGCATGTTCAAAATAACACCCAACCTAGCTTGCAACTCATAAAAAAATAGACTAATACCGCTAAAATAAACGTTACTGTGACTACGCTAACTCTCAACATTGTTAGCAACACGTAAAAAAACACGGTCTGATACTGCTACACGTTAGCCAAATTAGCATTTTCACAAAAACTCCTAATTTACCTTGTTTGCTACATGTGAAAAACAGATTGATACCACTATAACATTATTGTGACTATGCTAACTCCTAAACTTGTCAGTAACCCGTTTAAAAAACACGGTCCGATACAGCTACACGTTAGCTATGTTAGCATTTTCATAATTAACATGTTTGCAACTCCTGAAAAACAGATTAATGACACTATAGCAAATATTATAGTGACAATGCTAATTATCAACCTTGTTAGTAAAAAGAAAAAAAAAACATATTCTAACACCATTGTGCGCTAGCCAAGTTAGCCTGTTCAAAATAACACCCAACCTAACAAACGTACTGTGACTATGCTAACTCCCAATCATGTCAGTTATCCATTAAAAAAACACAGTCCGATACAGCTACATGTTAGCCGCATTAGCATTTTCTTAATTATCTCCCAACGCTGTCATAACACGTAAAAAAAAATAAAAAGTCAGACAGGGCTACATGTTAGCCATGTTAGCATTTTCATAGTAACTCCAAACTTTGTTAGCAACAAATAAAAACGGATTGATACCAATATGATAAATGTTGCTAACTATGCTAACTCCCCCCCTTGTTATGAACACGTAAACAACAATACACAGTCCAACAGGGCTGTGAAATGTGAAAAAAACAAAGTCAGACACGGCTATATGTTAGCTATGTTAGCATTTTTACAATAACTCCAAACTTTCTTTGCGATACGTAAAAACAGATTGATACCGCTAAAACAAACATTACTGTGGCTATGCTAACTCCCAGCCTTGTTACTAACGTAACAAAAACACAGTCCGACACAGCAACATGTTAGCCGTATGTTAGCGTATTTACAACAACACGTTAGCCGTATGTTAGCGTATTTACAACAACACGTTAGCCGTATGTTAGCGTATTTACAACACTCAACCAAACATTCTGACAGAACACGGGTACTCTACATCTCAAACTCGCTTCATCAGTAAGCACAACCAGAATTAATCGATGAAACAATCTAGATTATAAGTTATGGCGGAGTATAAGGGACATTTTACGACTTTAAAGCTGTAAATTTACGAGAAAAAAAGTTGTTCCTGTTAAATTACAGGATTAAAGTCACATATTTATGACTTTAAAAGTCATAGGCTAAATTTTTGACTTTTTTTTCTCATTAATTTAAATGTAAATGTATTACTTTAAAAGTAAAGAATTTAAAAAAGTACATTTAGGCGAAAAAAAGTCATGAGTTTTTGAGAAAAAACATCAAAGTTTTCTGTTTACTGGAGCAAAACCAAAGAAATTCGGAACCTTTTGGCGACAATATCAGATCATTATTGGTGAAGCCGGGTTTGGTGTCGGAGTTTCAAATGTAAAAGAAGGAGCTCAGAGACCACCAGTTCATTCTGTCCTCCTTCAAATACCCAGAAGTCCATTTGTCACATTTTGTCAAGTAACTATTATATAACAGCAAAGGGGAATAAAAATACAAATGTCGCCTCTTTCAGATGAAACACAACACATCACAAAACAACAGAAAGGAATGAAAATACTTTGATACTTTAGCATAAGAACTCATCATATAGAAGCATCACAAAGACTTAGAGGAGATTTTGTCTTTTGTGGAGTAGAAGAGGAAGAAGAAGCTGCAGGAATGTCGATGACTTCATCAACGGGAAATGCTGAGATTCTGTAAGACACTCAATGAATAAAACATTAATACGTCGTAAATCAAACAAGAAAATTTGACCAAATTGAGTTTAGTCGGACCGCTGCTGGATATGGTGCTCACTCGCTGGACTGTGTGCTGACCTCGGCTTTGGTCTCGTTAATTTGAGAGAAAAAAATCCTAAATTGGAGAGAAAAATATTGTAAATTTAAGAGAGAAAAAGTTATAAATTTAAGAGAAAAAAGTCCTAAATTTAAAAGAAAAAAAAAATTTAAGAGAAAAAAATCATAAACTTCAGAGAATTTTTGTTAACTTAAGAGAAAAAGTTGTAAATGATAGAAAAAAAAAAGTTGTAAACTTGTGAGAAAAAAAGTTATAAATTTAAGAGAAAAAACGTAATAAATTTAAGAGAAAAATATTGATAATTTGAGAGGAAAAAGTTGTAAATTTGAGAGAAAAATTTTGTAAATTTAAGAGAAAAAAGTCCCAAATTTCATAGAATTTAGTCTTAAATTTAAGAGAAAAAAGTCCCAAATTTCATAGAATTAAGTCTTAAAT
>NC_050530.1:3157952-3159098 GCF_002922805.2 Oryzias melastigma
AGTTGTAAATTTGAGAGACAAATATTGTAAATTTAAGAGAAAAAAAATCATAAACTTAAGAGAAAAATTTTGTTAACTTAAGAGAAAAAGTTGTAAATTATAGAGAAAAAAAAGTTGTAAATTTGTGAGAAAAAAAGTTATAAATTTAAGAGGAAAATATTGATAATTTGAGAGGAAAAAGTTGTAAATTTGAGAGAAAATTTTTGTAAATTTAAGATAAAAAAAGTCCTAAATTTAAAAGAAAAAAAATCAAAAATTTAAGAGAAAAAAAAATCATAAACTTAAGAGAAATATTTTGTTAAATTAAGAGAAAAAGTTGTAAATTATAGAGAAAAAAAAGTTATAAATTTGTGAGAAAAAATTTAATAAATTTAAGAGAGAAATATTGATAATTTGAGAGGAAAATTTTGTAAATTTAAGAAAAAAAGTCCTAAATTTCATAGAATAAAATCTTAAATTTAAGAGAAAAATGTCCTCAATTTCAGAGAAAAAAATTCATAAATTTAAAAGAAAAAAATGTATAACTTTAAAAGAAAAAAAATCAATTTAAGAGAAAAAAATCTTAAATTCAGGAGAAAAATTTTATTTATAAATTTAAGAGAAAAATCTAGTTAATTTAAGAGAAAAAAGTCATCAATTTCAGAGAAAAAAATTGTAGATTATAGAGAAAAAAAGTTATAAATCTAAGAGAAAAAAGTCCTGAATTTAATTAAAAAAAGTCCCACATTTACGAGATTTAAAGCTGTCAATTTGCGACTTTAAATCTCTTAAATGAATCCGTCATAATAGGACTCAGTGTTGTTTTTTTTTTTTTTCAATAAGATTCAGTTACAAACTTTATTAACACATTAACAAACATTATTAATGTGTTTATAAGATGTTTATAAGGCATTTATCAGCACAATAAAGTTGATTAATATACTTATAAAGTTTCGTTAACATCTAAAGTGAGATCACTGTCTACAAAGACCATGTTAATAAACTCTTTCAAGCTTAACAAATGTATTAAAAATCTTTGGCAGAACCTCATCTAAAGATTTGATTTTTAGATTTTTGAACATAGTTGTAAAAGTTCAGTTTTTGGATTCCTTTCTGGTCTGGATTGAGAGAACTTTAAACTTTTTCAGGTGTTTAGGATGAAAGCGT
>NC_050530.1:3159158-3163636 GCF_002922805.2 Oryzias melastigma
TTAGGATTAAAGCGTCCACAGAACGTGACAGTAATTACACTCCAGTCCAGAAAGCTCGACCTCTGACGGGGTTTGGAAAGGCCGAACGACGCAGCTTCAACACTTTTCTGCGCTTCCTGCACCGACTCAACAACAGATGTGAATCTTTAGGCTGCCAGAGTTTCAGGGGGGCTGCAGAGAGCGAGCAGATTGCCCCCGATGGGTGGAAGGAAACTTTAAGGTGCTGCGTGGGAACAGAGGTTGGTGAGGAGGGCTGGATTCTACCTGTTAAGACTTGAGTGCAGCAGGTAAGCCCCCTCCCCAAGGCCCGGTTGAACTCGCACACAGCCGGCCCTCTCCACCTGTTGCATAGATCTGGAAACAGCAGGGCGCCTTCCTTTATCCCCCTTTGTAGCCCGTCCATTTTAGCCAGTTGTTGTCTCGCGTTCTGCTGAGGAAGACAAACGAAACTCCTTTATTTGGGCCTTTTTGTGTTCCGTACTGCATTAAAGAGCATCTCCAAATCTAAGTTTGAGCCAATTTATTTTTAATAGAGCAGAAAAGAAACAATGTTCACCTCACAATGGGACGAAAACCACAAAGAACCAGTTCTGTCAACAAGTCTGAGCTTGGTTTGAACTTGTTAAGAGTATAATTTAATTTGCATTTTTAAAAATTAGATTACTTTCAATGCAATTAGACGCAAGAACCTAAACCTAAAAGCTCTTTTAATGCTTTATTTTTCAATAAAATCACCTTTAAATAGTAAAAAGTTTGCTCTCTGTGAGGAACAGTTAGCGTGAGCTGCAACATCTGTGACTTCAGGATCAAAAAAATAAAAAATACAAACAAAGTTTGTAGAAAAATCCCACAGCTTTTCCCCACACCCTTTGATTAGCAAACAGAGTGATGACAGCGCGGAGAGAGCTCTGCACCAAACTGGGCGACTTCGGCGTGGTATAAGTACAGGCAAGTAATGCAGTGAGTGTAAACAGAGGCTTGTCCTTCTCTAACATATAACTTTCAGCTTGTAATGACAATGCATTTTACATAACAGGGATGCTCCCACATGGAGATGCTATCTGGAGTTGATTAGCATTCTTGTGAGGCTGACAGACGCGCCGCTGTGGTTGATGTCTTTTTTCTTGTGTTGTCTGGATGAGAGTCGAATTTAAGAAAGCACAAACTTGTTTTTTCTTTTTTTTAAGTTGTAAATTTAGCAGCGATTTGGGGTTACGCGTTATGCTTACATGAGTTTGAAAAACTGCAGTTTGACTTCCTGTTTGAAGCACGTTCAAAAAGCATTTTCAAAATCTGATTAAAAATAGATTAAAGAGAATGCTCATGAAGTAATGTTGATAAAACAAAACATACCAAAAGAGAACAAATTGAAATGTTGAGGGATAAAAGAAGCTAAATTATTAAAGCCAAATTTAAAAAAGTGGGTTTTAAGAGAGGAATCAGTTTAGACAAAAAAGAATTTAAAAATGACTTTGTTTTGCATATTTAAATATAAGTTACCTAAATTGAAAAAACTCTGAAAAACTACATTTTGGTTTACTTGTCAGACAAATTTACATTCCTAATTAGCAACAAAAGTTGGTTTGACTAAGTCAGAAAGATTGATTAAATAGATTTTATGTACAAATTGATGCTGGAATTCAAAAGTTAAGCAGACATTTTGGGTTTTAAAAGAAACTTAAAATAAATGTAATTTTCCCCAGAAATATTTAATTTAAAAAAGAAGAAGATATGTTTGCAGCTTTAAGAATTTTAGACAAAAAAAGGATTAAAAGATGTAAATATTTTTTTAAAAATTGCATTAAAAATTGGGGTCCATTTGAAGTTTAGCTTCTGTTTTAGCAACATGCTAACAATTTGTTATCTACTGAGGTTATTAGGCTAATTTAAAGTTTATCTTCTGTTTTAGCAACAGGCTAATGTTTTGGCTAATTTAGTTTATTGAGGAATTTTTGGATATTTTGGAGTTTAGCTAAGAAACTTACTAGCTTTTTTTGTCTAATTTGGCATCAACTGAGGTTTTTTTATGCTAATTTGGAGTTTAGCTTTTATTTTAGCAACATGCTAACGCTTTTGGCTGATTTGTTATCTACTGAGGTAATCAGGCTAATTTAGAGTTTAGCCTCTGTTTTAGCAACAGGCTAACGTTTTTTGCTAATTTAGTTTAATGAGGAATTTTAGGGTATTTGGGGAGTTTAGCTAATATTTAAGCAACTAGCTAGCTTGTTTGGCTAATTTAGTTTATTTAGGAATTTTAGGATATTTTGTAGTTTAGCTAAGCAACTTACTGGCTTTTTTGTCTAATTTGGCATCAACTTAGGTTTTTTGTGCTATTTTTGAGTTTAGCTTCTATTTTAGCAACATGCTAACGCTTTTGGCTAAGTTTAGATTCTGTTTTAGCAACAGGCTAACATTTTTGGCTAAATTAGTTTATTGATGAATTTTGGGCTAAATTTGAGTTTAGCTAATATTTAAGCAACTTACTAGCTTTTTTGGCTAATTTGGGATCTACCGAGGGTTTTTATGCTAATATGGAGTTTGGCTTCTAATTTAGCAACATGCTAACGCTTTTGGCTGATTTGTTATCTACTCAGGTAATTAGGCTAATTTACAGTTTAGCCTCTGTTTTAGCAACAGCCAAACGATTTTGGCTAATTTAGTTTATTGATTAATTTTAGGGTATTTGGGGAGTTTAGCTAATATTTAAGCAACTAGCTAGCTTTTTTTGTCTAATTTGGCATCAACTGATGTTTTTATGCTAATTTGGAGTTTAGCTTCTATTTTAGAAACATGCTAAAGTTTTTGGCTGATTTGTTATCTACTGAGGTTATTAGGCTAATTTAGAGTTTAGATTCTGTTTTAGCAACAGGCTAACATTTTTAACTAATTTGGTTTATTGAGGAATGTTAGGCTATTTTGGAGTTTAGCTAATATTTAAGCAACTTACTAGCTTTTTTTGGACTAATTTGGCATCTACTGAGTTTTTCTTTATGCTAATTTGGAGTTTAGCTTCTATTTTAGCAACATGCTAACGTTTTTGGCTAATTTGTTGTCCACTGAGGTTTTTTGAGGGTAATTTAGAGTTTAGTTTCTATTCAAAATAAAAGATATAAAATATACAGGATTACATATAAGATTTGGGTCCTTTTCTGGGCAGAGTAACAATCTTTATTGACAAATTTTACCATTGACGCTAATAATTATCATCACTGTGGGTTACTTTGTTTTAAATATTTAAATATAAGTTTCCCATTTTTTTTAAACTGGTTAAAAAAACACTAAAAATGATATTTTGGTTTACTTGTTTGGCCAATTTAGATTCTTAACTAGCAAAAAAAGTTTGTTTGACTTAAGCCAGACAGTCTGATGAAACAGTTTTTTTGGTAAAAGTTGCAAAAAGTATCAATAAATGTTTGTGTTTAAAAGTCAGGCAGACATTTTGGGTTTTGAAAGTTATGCAACATTAAAAAAAAAAGAAATTGCAGGAGTTATGGAACAGAAATTGTGGGATTAAGGGTTCAAATCCCTGCAGTTTAACCCTTTAACACCTGAGGCGTCGCCAGTGACTCTTAAACACAAAATACTGTAACTTTTCAACCATGAAAAAGATAATTCCAGTAGATTTTGAAGGAGAAAGCGGCTCATCGAGCCGCTTTCTCCTTCAAAATCTACTGGAATTATGGTGTTAACAGTTGAAGAGTTACAATAAATCAAAGAAGATAAACAAAGGGTTAACTAAAGCTATAGTTAACCATAGTTCTTTGCTCAGTTGGCCAGCATCCTGCTGTAAGTGACCTTTTTTTTACTGAGAAACCTCTGGGTGAGAAAACGTCCTTCTGTTCCAGTCAGCTTGTTTGGTTAGTTTTTAAAAAAAAATAAATACTTTTTTTTTTTTACTTAGAAGGCTGTGAGTCACCCCTTCTAACCTCAGCCGTGCCAAGCAGCAGACAGCGGCTGAAACCCGATGTTGCGAAGTGAGAGCATGCAATTTTCTATTTTCTATTTTTACTCAAATGCAGCTTCGCCGTCCTGTACTTCCATTGAGTTATAAGGCCGTAAATCAGGCGGGGATATTGTCTTGACACGGCAGCTCAAAGGCTTCACCCAGATGACATGAGTGTGCAGCTACCAGAGGGGCTTACTGTTTTACACGGCCTTTTAAATATTTCTGTGGGATTAAACGAGGATAGGTGCACACAGCACACTGCTATTTCCCTTAGGCGGGAGAGGAACCTTTCCACCCTCTCCGACTACCCGCTAGTCACGCAAGCCCTGTCAGATGTAGGTGTGCGCACACACTCACACCTCGAGTCGGCGAGAACCTCGGTCGCATTCTTTGAGCGAGGCAGTTTTTAAGGGAAATTTCTCCACGTGTTGTTCTGGTTTCATTAAAAATTGACTGTTGGGCGACTTTAAAAACACAAAAGGGAGAATATAATAGACGGGTTGGAGCCAAACGAGTGAATCAGAGGACTGAC
>NC_050530.1:3163647-3170062 GCF_002922805.2 Oryzias melastigma
AAAAAAAAAAAAAAAAAAAAAAAAAACTGACTCACCGAGCTATCGAAAGCACCGCCCTCCATGGAATCCAAAACAACTCCACAAATCCTCGGCTTTAGGTGTGCGATTGGCTTTCGAATCTTGTGAGGATCATTTTTGTTCATGACGATAAAAATAATTCACAATGAGACAAAGGCCTCATCTTTCATCAATCCGTCCACGCACTATCGAGATAACCAAAGAGGCAGCAGGCCGTCCTGTTTAGCCTGTAGCGATCAATGCACTGCAAAAACATCCACCTTTTTGTGTTTCTTCTTCATGATCTTAATAACCTCAATCTATGATTGGAGAGTAGAAATATTTGATTTTAAGTCCTGATCCGTTCATGTAGAGAAAATGTTAAAGTCGAGTCGCGGTGGGATTATATAAGTTCGCTTCCTTCCTTATCAACTTGTGATTTATTATGTGATATGTTATTTATTATTACCTGATTGCTAGAAATAAACCCTTTCTTTCATTAGGTACGGTGGCCTTGAGGGGCAAATCTCACCAACGAATCACTCAACGCAAAAAAATACTAAAAATAACAATGACGATTAAAAAAAAAATTAAGAAGAAAACCAGGGATAGAAATCGGTTAAAAAAATTAACTAATTAATCGCAAACTGGGAAAATTAATCGCAATTTTTCGTTTTTTAGTTACAGTATTCAGCGACCACTGCAATTAATCACAATATGAAATCACACTCAAAATGTAGATTTTTAATCAATGCTGTCAATTAGTTTAAAAAAATTAATCAATATTAATCGCGATTAAAAAATTTTTTAAAAATTAATCAATATTAATCACGATTAAAATTTTTAGTTACAGTATTTGCCAATTATTATCTGCGATTAATCACAATATGAAATCACACTCAAAATGTTGATTTTTATTCAATTCTGTCAATTAGTTAAAAAAATTAATCAATATTAATTGCGATTAAAATTTTTAGTTGCAGTATTCGCTGACCACTTATCTGCGATTAATCGCAATATTAAATCACACAGAAAACTGTTTATTTAACAAATATTTTTAATCAATGCTGTCAGTTGCTCAAAAAAAATTAATCAATATTATCGCGATTAAAATTGAAAAAAAAATTAATCAATATTAATCGCGATTAAAATTTTTTGTTACAGTATTTGCCAATTATTATCTGCGATTAATCACAATATGAAATCACACTCAAAATGTTGATTTTTATTCAGTTCTGTCAATTAGTTAGAAAAATGAATCAATATTAATTGCGATTAAAATTTTTAGTTGCAGTATTCGCTGACCACTTATCTGCGATTAATCGCAATATTAAATCACACACAAAACTGTTTATGTAACAAATATTTTTAATCAATGCTGTCAGTTGGTAAAAAAAAATAATTAATTTAATATTTTTTTAGTAACAGTTTTTGCCGACTATTTACTATCACAATATGAAATCATGAACAAATCTGTACATTTAAAACGTTTATTTTTTAATTAATGCTGTCGATCGGTTAAAAAAATGAATTGTGAATAATTATGATGATTTTTTTCTTTGTTACAGTATTTGCCAAACACTTATTATCTGTGAATAATCACAATACGAAATAAATATTTTTACTCAAACCAGCCAACTGATGAAAACTAAATGAATCTGATTAATCACAATGTTTTACTCTGTACATTTTAAATGCAACTTTTGAACAAAAAAAGGTCAGAGAGAAAATGTTTCCTTCATTTTTACTGTAGTAAATTTTTTTATTCATCATTTTTTTACTCAGAAGTGTAATTTCACAGAAGTGTGAACAAAACACATCAACAGTAAGAAAAGCAGAATTATTAAGACTTTTATTTCTGCAGTTTTACCTAAAGAAAACAAAGATAAAACATACAGTCTTAAGAAAGTTCTAGATCACTCACAGACTTCTTTAAAAAACACATTTTCTTCATCTTCTGGACCAAACCAAGTGATGAGAGGTGAACTTTGTCTCTGAACTGATGCTTTATTTAGCTCATTGTGACGATCAGCATTTATATGGCTCGTTATTGTGTTGCCATGACAACGCGGCAAACCACAAATGAAACCTTATTGTGAAAAAGTGATCTAAACAAAAAAATAAGAAAAATTAAAGTGCTAAATACTGATTGAATATTAATTTATTTGGTAAGTGACCATGGTACAGCCGGGATAATACTCGACTACGTGTTTTGGCGCCATGGCAACCTGAACCGAAGCGAAGGGCCGTTTAATCAAGAGGTGTAATTAATTTGGATTTATAAATATTAACGCGTTAACACTCATCCTTAAAAATAAATCATTACAGAATCACACAGATTTATTAAACTCATTACAGAAATGACAATGAAAAGAAACAATTTAGTCACATTTGATTCATTAAATAAATTGATAATTATCTAAAGTCAAGTAAATTTTGATTTATTGCTTAAAAAATGGGAAGAAGTGAATTTATATAATCCCATTCCTGCTAAGTTATTTCATTTTTATAAAGTTTGTATGATTTTTTTTGGGCTAAATCGAGTTTCCAAAACATAATTCCAAAAAAGGCAATAAAAATGAAACATTGTGAAAAACAAAATGAAAAGAAAAAAAACAACAAGAAACTTTTAGGTTTTATGGGACATCGTTGTGACTCATTGGACGAGTTTTTTCAAAGTATTTTCAGTGTCTGTGTACCAACAACAGTTTTATAACGTTTTATACTAGCATTAGTTTTATACTAGCATTAGTTTTATACTAGCATTAGTTTTACACTAGCATTCCCAGTATAATGTTTGGTTAAAATGATCGACATCATCGTTTCAGTTCAATTTCTGGACGTTTTTAACAGAAACCGGACCAGGAAGTTACTACGGGACGTCACTGATTGGAGGATGACGACGCCCATCATGTTAACCAAAGGACTTCATCATCCAATCAGTGACGTCCCAAAGTACCGACTTTTCCTGGATTCTTATTGTGTTTATTTTTTATCTTTGCATTTTTATTCTGGAAATAACTTTTGTTTTCTGAAATTTTTTTAATTTTTATTGCTTTTTTAAATACATTTTGTTTCTGGAATTTAAATTCTTGAATGTCGCCTTTTGTTTTGACTATTTTTTAGCTTTATTAAAAAAAAACAACTGGATTTTAGAAGCAATTCAGAAACCAAAGTCACAACTTTTCTTTTAAAATATGACGTCACCGATTTCAGGAAGTTAAAACTTAATCAACACGAACTTTTTAACGAGGATTTTTAATGAAACGCAATGCATTGTGGTCTATATTCTCCAATCTAGTGAGCATTGATGCACACTGGTTGTGTCTAAATTTCCCCCTTAATCTACTAAATTTCCCAGAAGTCTTTGCAAAAAACTAGCATCGATGCCCACTAGATTAGCAAATATAGACCACAATGCATTGCGGTCGAACAATCTCAAACAAAAAAACGTGTTTAAATGTAATAAACTACATTTTTACTGTCAGAACACAGTGGAGTCATGAATAAACGTCGTTAAATGTTCGTATTTATTTGATTTTCGTGAAATCGGTGAATATAGTATATAGTAATGTAGTTTTTTAGTGAGGTTGGACGGGGGATTCAGACACAACCCCTTTTTTTGTTTAAAGAATTCTGGGAAATTTCTAGTGTACTCGATTCTGGACTTGTAGATTCGGAGAGCAGAACAAAATAATAATAATAATAAATCGTATTTCTAAGGCGCCTTTTACAGATAAAAAACAAAACATAGTACAGCTTAAAAAATGACTTATAAGATGTAGTAAAAATATATATAAAAATATATAGTGAGTAGTAGCCACCGTCGAAAAACGAGGCTAATGTGGCTAACGCTACACGTTAGCCACATTAGCCTCGTTAGCATATTCACACCCTTACCAAACACACATCTTTTAAAGTATTCTTAAGTATATAAATGTATATTTCCCGAGTAAACATAAAGTATATATTGGAAGTTCACTAACAAATATACTTCTGTGGACTAAATTTGTCCATTTCAAGTTTAAAAAGAGAATACTACAGTAACCGTTCTGGTGTAGTATCAGTTTACTGGCAAAAAACTTTAAGTTTATGAAAGTACACTTGAAGTATATCTAATGTAACATTTAAAGTTTGCTTTTAGTTTACGAGTAATACAATTCTACTGATTAGTAAATTAAAGTAAATGTTTAAATATCCCAAAAATAAATCGATTAAACTTTTAATGATGTGTACAAAAATGTTTAATGACAGTGATAAATATATTTTGACTTATATTTCTAATCCAAGAATACTCAACACGAACTTAAGAGCTTGTAAAGTTTATCTCCAATAAGTACCTAAAAAGTAAAACCAAAAGTATATTATTTTCATTTTTTTCTTCAAGTATAATAAAACAAATTTGAGTCTACTTATTAACACCAAAACAAATATCTTGCAAATATAAGACATTCCAAATGATAAAAACTTTTATTTTTTTCATTAAATTTTAAGACGTTTTAGTCCTCATTTACTGGTGTACATAATAATTTCAATAATTAATTGTTAATGGTGCGGTTTTGTTTCAAGAAATAAATATTTACTCAATTTGGCAACAATAGAAATCTTTATTTGACATATTTTACTAGTTTATTAATTTATTTTTTAAACAAATTCATGTAATTTTAGAACTAAAATGATGATAGTGTAGAAAGGAGGAGTAGATGATTCATTTTTGGGCCAAAAACGCATATTTTTAAACTAAATATTCCTATTTACATAGTTTTTTACATAAAATAAAGGAATATTTTTCAAAACATGGTTATTTATTTAAAGAAAAGTTGCAAGACAAACTATGCAAATTCAAAGAAATAATTTCTTTATTCTATATTATTTTTAATTGTTTTTCAGTGTGCAGATTCCAAAAGATTGTTGAATAAATACTTTAAAATTTGATCCTTTTTTAAAAAAAAAATGTTGATTATTTAGTTTCTTGTATAGATTATTTTTCTCTAAAACCGTCCTCTGATTTATGAGGAAGCTGTTCTGTCGTCTAACCTTTATTTGACGTCATATCTTTGACACTGCGAACGAGGGAGGCGTCTGTTACAGATCCGCTCTGAATCAGGACTCCTGTTTGTTCAAATTTGACTGCCGACTTTACACTTTTAAATGAATCGTTTTCTCACGCAGGTGCCTGAATTTGCAGAAGTTGTGGCTGGAAATACTCGTTTTTTTGCCAAATTATTCGGAATAAGTGAGAACTGAAGGAGACGTGTTTCAAATATATTTATTTTAAATATATTTACGTGCTTAAAAATCCCTGAACAGGATGAAAAGGACATTTGGATGGACGTCCATCTTCTTTTTTTTATTTTTCTGCACATTTTCCCATCTGAACTGTGTTTTTTTTCCCTCATCGGAGGAGTCGTAGCCAAACTGCTTTGGTGGTTTATGGCTTTTCCAGCCACTATTGAGGCGTTGGTTTAGTAAATTAAGTAAATTAAGATTTCTTTGAGAGCCAATATCTCAAACTTCTCCAGATTTAAATTGTCCAATTCACTCAAAGGCAGATTTAATAGCAGGCTGAGCCGTTTGGCATCGTCGGAGATGTGGTGTTTTTCATAAAATCCACACATTTAACTCATCTCTGATAGAACTTTATATTTTACTAGATGGATTTTTTCTCTCTTTGATTTAGGAGTTTTGAGGTTGTTTTGGTCAAGTTAGACATGTTTGGATTCATGCTGGGTCAATGTTTTAGTTTGTTTGGTCTCTCCTGCCTCGTCTTGTTTGCATCTGAGTCAAATTTCTAATCAGCACAGCTGCTGTAGTTTCTAATTATCCCCCTCAGTTTATATGAAGACAGACGGAGCTGCTCTTTGCTTACCACCCTTTTGTGGGTCCGGAGTGTTTTAGTGTATGTGTGGACTCATGTTTGAGTTTGTCATGTTATTATTCAGCTTTTTAGCTAAATGTTTAAGTTAAATTGCCAACTTTTATGAGTTCTGTCATGAGTTTAAAATCCACTTAAATGCATAAAACCATGATTGTTTTTGTAAATATTGTAAAAATAAGGTTAAAAATTAGAAAAAACTTGATGAACTTTGTGAAAAACAAATAACAAAGAGGCCAAAAAAAGTCCTAAATTCAACATTTCAATGTGTCCCATTTATTGGCAGTTGACTGATTTAATGAACCATTTTTGCATCAATTTTGTGTAAAAAATAAAAAAAATTTAGCTTCAAAGTGAGACTGTCTCCTCAGTGAAAACACTCTTGTTTATGATTTAATTATGAGTGTGTGTGGTTTAGACCCCAGAATGCCAGTTTTATTGATGCTCTCGTATAAAGACGGTTTAAACGAGGCAAAGATTTGGTGATCTGCATGGGAACATTTGGGGAAAAAAAAAAAAGATTGACATAAAGTTTGGGATAGA
>NC_050530.1:3171186-3173599 GCF_002922805.2 Oryzias melastigma
AAAAAAAAAAAAAATGTTGCTTAAATACTAGCAAAACTCCAAAATGGCCTAAAATTCCTCAGTAAACCAAATTTGTCAAAAATGTTAGTCTGTTAGCTAAACTTTAAATTAACCACAAAAACCAGTGGATAATAAATTAGCCAAAAACTTTAGCATGTTGCTAATATTTTAGCTAAATTAGAAAAAAAAAATCTAACAAGTTGCTTAATTACAAGCTAAAATCCAAAATACCCTAAAATTCCTTGGTAAACGAAATTAGCCACAAACTTTAGCATGTTGTTAAAATAGAAGCTACACTCTAAATTAGCCACACAAACCCAGTAAATAATAAATTAGCCAAAAACGTTAGCATGTTGCTAAAATAGAAGCTAAATTCTAAATTAGCCACACAAACCCAGTAGATAATAAATTAGCCAAAAATGTTAGCATGTTGCTAAAATATTAGCTAAACTTCCACAGTTTTTACCAATGCTATAAACATGAAGACAGCTAATGAATATATTTAAAGGCTTGTTGCTACCTAGAATTCTTACATTTAAAGACTTTCTCATTCATTTCCTAAGGGGCATGTTTTGCTCAATATTTCAAAAACTAAAAAAATACAAGCACTACTGTCCTGAAAGAAGCTAAACGTTTTGATATCAAGATTGCTGAAAGTGTCTGAGTTTTTATATGTGGTGAAAATTGAACGGAAAGGAGTAGAAGATTCACTATACTGTGAATGCGTACTAAACATTCACACAAATTAATATGCACAGAATTGTGATATCACATTCAGATTGTTCATGATTGGAGTTTAAATCAAAGTTTTCGCTGCAGCACTCAGATTTTGTTTCTGTTTCCTGGAGCCCTTTTCTTCTGTAATCAGTGAGAGTTAGACTCCTGCAACTCCGCCAGATATGTTGAATTATTACAACCACAAGCTGTCTCCACCACTCCAGCCACACTGCGCTGCAGATGAACGCGAAAGCCTCACAAGTCTCTCGGCACGGCAGCTTTACCGTAACCCTGCACGGCCGCTCTTTCCTGGAAGCCCCACGCTGCGATCCCAGTTCAGGCGCTATAGTGGTCAGGGAGTCGGCGTTCGGTTCCCTCTTTAACAACACGGAAGTGGATGCCTTAAAATGCCCCCCCTGATCCCTTCCTCTGTAAATGTTGCAGCAGATACAGTGTGCAGGAAGTGATTAACAGAAAGGAGATCAAAGGCGGCGGACAGGATAAACATTCTTCCCCGGGACCCTACTCCTTCGGGGTACGCAGCACCACTTCCTCTTTTTACAGACTGACTGCTGCCTCCACCACCACAGCACAGCACACACATTGTCACCACATGAGGTACTGACCCACACTTCAGACAGTGCGCGCCTGTGTGTGTGAGGCATAAAGAGATGGTGAGATAGCAGGGCAGTAATGCATGTTTATGTGTTTTGTGGGTGCGTGCAGGACTCCTGAGAGCGGAGGCCGTGTCCCGGCTGCACTTAAAGCTGGAAAATGATTATGTTGTGCAGACGCGCAGTTCAGTTGAAGGGCTCGGCGTATGCTAATTCCCCAAATGCTCTCGGTGGTGCACAGCTGTTCGGCTGGGGGACTGCCGTTGGGAGTTGATTATGTGACCCGACCAGCTGCAGGTGTAGGAGGAAAAGAAGAGGAGGGAACTTGTTCTGAGGCCGGGTGTGGAAATCTGAGCTCAAAACTGTGGAACAAGAACACTAGCCTGTTGCTAAACTCTAAATAAGCCTAAAAAACTCCAGGAGATGACAAATTAGCCAAAAATGTTAGCCTGTTGCTAAAATATTAGCTAAACTCCGAAACGTTAGCCTGTTGCTAAAATAAGGTAAACTCCAAGTTTGCATAAAAAATCTCAGTTGATGCCAAATTAGCCAAAAAAAAGCTAGCTTATTGCTTAAATAGTAGCTAAACTCCAAAAACGTTAGCATGTCACTAAAATACTAGCTAAACTCCAAATTAGCCTAAAAAAATCTTACTTCAGGCCAAATTAGTTAGCAAAAAAAAGCTAGGTTGTTGCTTAAACACTAGCAAAACTCCACAATAGCCTATAATTCCTCAGTAAACTAGTCAAAGATTTTAGCTTGTTTCTAAAATGGAAGCTAAACTATAAATTACCCTAAAATACTCCAGTAGATAACAAAGTAGCCAAAAACGTTAGCATGTTGCTAAAATAAGGTAAACTAAAAGTTGGCATAAAAAATCTCAGTTGATGCCAAATTGGCAAAAAAAAGGCTAGGTTGTTGCTTAAATACTAACTAAACTCCAAAAAAGTTAGCATGTTGCTAAAATATTAGCTAAACTCCAAATTAGCCTAAAATAATCTTACTAGAGGCCAAATTAGCACAAAAAGCTAGCTTGTTACTTAAATACTAGCTAAACTCCACAATAGCCTAAAATTCCTTGG
>NC_050530.1:3173619-3174250 GCF_002922805.2 Oryzias melastigma
TAAACTCTAAGTTTGCATAAAAAATCTCAGTAGATGCCAAATTGGCAAAGAAAGGCTAGCTTGTTGCTTAAATACTAGCTAAACCCCACAATAGCCCATAATTCCTCAGTAAACTAGTCAAAGATTTTATCTTGTTGCTAAAATAGAAGCTAAACTATAAATTACCCTAAAAAAAAGTCCACTAAATAACGAATTAGCCAAAAACGTCAGCATGTTGCTAAAATATTACGTAAACTAAAAGTTGGCATAAATCTCAGTTGATACCAAATTAGTCAAAAAAGCTAGCTCATTGCTTAAATACTAACTAAACTCTAAAAGCGTTAGCATGTTGCTAAAATATTAGCTAAACTCCAAATTGGCCTAAAAAAATCTTACTAGAGGCCAAATTAGCACAAAAAGCTAGTTTATGACTTAAATACTAGCTAAACTCCACAATAGCCTAAAATTCCTCAGTAAACTAGTCAAAGATGTTAGCTTGTTGCTAAAATAGAAGCTAAACTCTAAATTACCCTAAAAAACTCCACTAGATAACAAATTAGCCAAAAATGTTAGCATGTTGCTAAAATAAGGCAAACTCCAAGTTAGCATAAAAAATCTGTTGATGCCAAATTTGCAAAAAAAAAAAAAAAAA
>NC_050530.1:3174275-3188951 GCF_002922805.2 Oryzias melastigma
TAATACTAACTAAGCTCCAAAATAGCCTAAAGTAAACTAAATTGGTAAAAAATGAAATCTCAGAAATCTGAGCTCGAGCTTCATCAACTATGGAACCAGAATGGGGTTTATACAAACGGTTTCAACATCTTCTTGATCTGATGCCCTCCTCCACAACCTCAAGTGAAACATAACCTCCCGGAGCTGAACGGATGGCAGATCACAGGCCCTCGACATCTTAAAGAGACAATTATCTTCAATTGAAGACTGACAGGAAGAACAACCGCTCAACCAGCAGTGCAGGGGTCTCTCTTCAGAATCTGCTGACAGAGGTGATGCCGCAGGACCGGGCAGGCCGGTGACCCCTCAACTTTAGTCTGAATAACCACGTTTTAGTAATCACGGGTCTGGATGTGGAAAATGGTCAATGTACCATACAAGCCCTGAACCGAAACGTATAAAAATGTACGACTTTGACCTTATTGCTTCTTTGAAGCGCCGCTCTCGGTGACAATGTTTTGGTCTTGGCTCCCAGCAGCCTTTGCTGTGGTAGACTCCGAGCGCTGGGTCCAAATGTGGGTTTAAAAATAGAGAGGCCTCTGGATGTGCGGCTTGCTTTCACTGTTTCTCTTGGCAGGCTGAAGCCGGCGCATATTGCCCACAGTCCGCTTCAGATGCAAGGCTGCATGTTTTGATTCCATGTCTTTACAGCCAATATTTACATGTTGATAATGCACCAATATTGATAAAAGGAAATCGCCTCTAATAGTGCTGTTTTGTGCGCTCGCAAGCAAGATTTCTCCAGCTTAGCCTTTTATTCACACACTGGCTACAAATGAACCTCAATTTGAGCGATAGCCAGCGAAGTGCACATGTGGCTTCAAGTGAAAGACCCACATTTGGCCTCTCTGTCTGCCATTAAAAAACATTTAATCTGATAGAATCATTTGTCTTTGTGTCTGAAGCCCGTTAAGTCCAAGGGCAGCTTCCAACGTCTAATTGGTTGAAAGTACCGTTGACATCACAGGAGGTCGAAGGTCAGTCTGGGGCGGCCTTGTAGATTCTTTCTTGCCAAGTTCTGCTTGAGAATTTCCAGGTGTGAAAAGCTCGTCTTGTTGTTCTTCAACCCTGAGTTCCCGAGCAAAACGTTGTTTGGGATGTTTGGTCCAAGAAAAATGTATCATTCACCACAGTCCCAAATACTGCCAGTATTTGTGTTTTTGGGCACTTTTTGATGAAACCAACTGCTACAGGACTTTAAAGGAATCAGGTCTTTAATGCCTTATATGGTCATCTTCACACAATCTATGTCTAGAGTAGTCAGGGTCCGTGCCCCCTACTTCTGCCAGCAAGGTCATTTATCGCTTTGTTTTTCAGTGGAGAAGATTAGATCCTTGAAGATCCCCCTAACTGGTTCCAACTGGTCTGGAGCTCCATAGTATAAAAATGCCTTCATCAATATGTTAATAACAAAGTATAAAAGTGTAACATTGTGTAAAAAGCCTTTATTTACCATGAGTGTAGCAGACCTGCACGGTTCTATGATCTGCAGGTGTGTGGAGTCAAGATACCCAGGAGCACAATTCAAGGAGGAGTTAGACTTTGTCTTGGGGAAATGGCTATGTCTCTACTGGAGCCAGGAGCTTCTCTCAAAAGATAAAATATCCCGGGAGTTCATGAGGCTATGTATTGTAAAATCCCTACAAAAACACACAACTAATAAGACAATAAATAAATGCAAGCAATTAAAAGAACAGCTCTGGCAACTAAAAATTCTCTCCTGGGTTAAGTAAAACCAGGATGTGAAAATGTCAGAGGGGTACTTGGCTCGAATAGAGGCGGTTCATAACCGGACCCTTTTGCTCCTTATCCATCGCTTCCCACCTCTGACCGCTATCTGACTCTGTCGCTCCCCGGGTCCGGCACGCCCCTTCGGCCCAGTTCTTGCTTCCCCCGGTGTTCCAGTCACGTCCGCTTCAGGCCCGGTGCTGGCTCTCCTGCCACACCTGCTTCAGGCCCCAGTATTGGCCCTCCTGTCACGCCCGCTTCAGGCCCCAATGCTGGCTCGCTAGCAGCGTCCGCTCCAGGTCCCGGCACTGGCTCTCCTGCCACGCCTGCTCCAGGTCCCGGCACTGGCTCTCCTGCCACGCCTGCTCCAGGTCCCGGCACTGGCTCTCCTGTCGCCCCTGCTCCAGGCCCCAGTGCTGGCCCTCCCACAGTGCACACTTCAGGCCCTGGCGCTGGCTCTGCTGTCACGCCCGCTTAAGCCCCATTATTGGCTCTCCTGTTGCGCCCACTTTAGGCCCCGGTGCTGGCTCTCCTGCCACGCTTGCTTCAGGCCCCGGTGCTGACTCTCCAGCGGTGTCCGCTCCAGGCCCCGGCACTGGCTCTCCTGCCATGCCTGCTTCAGGCCCCAGTGCTGGCTCTCCCACAGCGCACACTTCAGGCCCTGACACTGTCTCTCCAGCCATGTCGTCTCTAGGCCCCGGTGCGCACACTCCAGACCCTGCCGCTGACTCTCCAGTCACGCCTGCTTCAGCCCCCGGCACTGGCTCTCCTGCCACGCCGTTTTCAATTGCCCCTTTCTTGCCCCTCTGACTTTCTCCCTTACCTTTCAGTATATCCGCTGTTACTTAAAGAGTCTCCCGCTAGGCACACTCCTGCTGCGTACCTGTGCCCCATCAGGCAGCAATGAAGTGACCTGTTCAGGGACCCTACAAATTTAAAAACACAACCAAAGTAAAAAAGAATAACAGTTCACCCCGTTACCTCAATCAGAATCCTGAAGGAGTAGCGGACCGAAGATCTGCTGGACTTCGTAGCAAAAGATTCTAATTCAGCAACCTGATGGTTGAGAGTTCAGTGCTCCAAAAAAACCACGGCGATGTGCGGGAAAATACATGCTTACTTTCGGGTGTGTGAAAACGGATTCAGTGCAGACTGTCAAGAAATAAAGGATCTTAGACACATTCAAGCGCTCTCCTTCATCCTGTCATGGTACCTTATCACTATTAAATGTTTACGGAAAGCACCTGTTCAATAATCATTTTATAAGTACCAGTTCAGCCACATTTAAGCAATGTTGGAAATAAACAGCCTTTTATTTCCTCAACCACACGTATAAAACCTTGTTGGTTAGAGCACATTTTTCTGTTTTCTTACTCTTAATTAAACAATGTTGAGTGTTCCATTTAAGAACAAATATTTCAATTTAAAGAAAAACCCTTGCAAGCAACTTGTATATGAGATGCAGTTGCAGTTCTTGGTGTTCTGACCACAGAATAAAGTTTGTTTTATACTTTTATTAATGTGAAAGGTGTATTAATAATCAGTTACACTCTTCAACAAATTGTAATATTGTTTCTAGGATTGTCTTGAGATATATCTGGGTATGTATCATATTGTCAGACTCTTGCTAATAAACAAATAACCACAACTGTTCATCCGATCCCCATTAATTTTGGCTTTGAGCCAATAGATAACACTGTAGAGAAAGTAATAGTTACAAAGCTAACTTACGTTTATTGCTGCTTCTCTTTACTTCCAAATCCACTGGATTTACGTCAACTTCGTCAACGGTTGAAGAGTTATCGTAGTTCTAAGAATTTTAAAGGGTTAACCACTTAAAACCTGCTCACTTTTGTGTGAATTTCTTAGTAAAAGTCATTCCATTTGGTTTCTTTTCTTGTCACAATTGATGTTTTCCCAACATTCCTGTAAGAAACCGAAGACAAAGTGGAAAATACTGCAGGTCCAATCAGTTAATGTGTCTATATTATACATTTATGTGTTTTTAATAGATCATTTAACCAGCTGTGAAATCATCAAAGGACATTGTCTTTTATTTTGTCATTGTGGGTGAACATCCTCTTTATTCATTCTGAATGATGCTTGACGATGATTGTTTTCATTTAATTAAAGCTCATCTGAGTGTGACTGTTACCCGACTGCACCGTCATTAAGAAACATTCAAGTTACATACAGATTAACTCGTCGGCCCGAGTAACAAATCTGTACAGACTGGTATGGGTGCTGGTATGGGTGCAGTCTTACTGCCATGTGTGGTCAATTTAAGTAAATTATTTTTCTGAGTTTTAGTTTTTTGTTTTGTACTACATAAGTTGTGTATCAAGCC
Source organism: Oryzias melastigma (assembly GCF_002922805.2). Taxonomy (NCBI): domain Eukaryota; kingdom Metazoa; phylum Chordata; class Actinopteri; order Beloniformes; family Adrianichthyidae; genus Oryzias; species Oryzias melastigma. The sequence goes on from NC_050530.1 coordinate 3,178,390, forward strand.
GAAACAAAAAAGTGACCCAAAAATTAAGGTTTGAACTGAATCATGGGGAAAGTGGATCGCGGCATCCCTAATATTTACTGAATAGATCATATGTCACTAATAAAATTCAGTAAAAAGGAGCCAGAGTTTATTCCGTATGTTCCAAAAACAACAACTGGGCGGGACAATAAAAAGAATAGAAAAACAAAGTAATAAACACTTAAATAGTTTACTAAAATCCGGCTGTGCACGTGTTTATTTTAGTTCAAAGTCTGACATTTTAACAAAGGAGTTGATGGGAAACTGCTCCTTTCTGACACAAGCCTTCGGTGGTCAGTTGAGGAACTGCAACATTCGGAAATAAAAAATGATTAAAGTTCTGGAAGAAGTACAAAAAACAATCCAATGAGGGGGTCGGAGGTTGTTTCAGGTAAAACGTCTGACAAATAATCAGGTGTGGGAATTGTATTATCTTTAGGAAGTTAAAGTATTTGGTCTTATTTTTATTTTTTTATGAACGTGTCCATCCATTCATCCGTCTTCTGAACTTTCTTCAATAAAAGTCAATAAAAATTTAAATATATATATATATTGATTCATTTGTGTCTCTTGTAACTGTGGGAACATTTGTTTTAGTAAAGAAAAAATATTTCAAATAATAATTGTCTGAAACATCCCGGACGAGCCCCCAATTTGTTATACCCCTGTAACGTAGATGAGGCAGTATCTAAACTCTTTACTTGACGTCCTCATCCAATCAGGTGCTCCGGACTGTTTGGTCTCTTGTAACTGTGGAAACATTTCTTTTTAAAAAACAAAACATTTTTTAAGCAAAAATTATCTCTGGAACATCCTGGACAAGCCCCCAATTTGTTATACCCCCGTAACATGGATGAGGCAGTATTTCAAGCCTGTGCTGGACGTTTTCACCTCATCAGGTGCTCTGGACAATTTGGGCACCAATCTGCAAATAAATTGAAACAAAAAAGGAAAAACAGAAACTCCTAAAAAGGAAATGGACAGAAAAAGCATTCCAAAAGTATAAATATTACTAATTTATGGCCTCAGCCACAAGAATGTTCCACAACCCTGGTACTACAACCTTTTTAGCATGACAGAAAGAATCTAAGAGAACAACGTGATGTTCTGGACATCATCATAATTGATAAATATGTATCAGAAAAGTGAAGTTTTATGAATTTTGATGCCAATCCTGCCATTTATACCAGAATTTGCAGTTTCCCTGCTTGCGTCTCGGTTTGTCCTGAAAAATGAGTGAGCAAGAGTGACAGGAGGACAATTGCACATTATTCATTCAATGTTTTGACAAACGAGAGCCTTGTGTCAACTCCATAGTTCAAACACGAACGTAGCTTAGCGACGTTGCTTCGTCTCGAGTCGTGTCCAGTCTAAACGCCTAAATCTTCTACTTTAGTTGACTGTAGAGCCTAACTTTAATCCAGCTGATGTGACTTATGGCAGGCATTTCAAGACACAGAACAAGCAACTTGTCATGGAAAAGCTGAACTAATGATTTGTTGGTTTACATCGTTTCATCAACCTTAGCGGTACTGTGTAAACGTCTGTAAGTGTTCAGCTCAGAGATGATAAAAACCTGCACAAGACTAGTCAACTTTACATCCTTGCTCTTATTTTTAGATGATTGTACTTATATAAATGCAAAAAAGAAATAAATTTGTTCAGTTTTCTTATGAGATACTTAAGATATCGGCATTAGATGAACACTGTTAAATCAAAACGAGACAAAAAATGTCGAAGGAAGTTCAGCGTTTTCCCATCACAATGAGCATGTGGTGAGTGGGGGGGCGGAGGATAAAACATCTTGTGCAATTCTGTCTCAACACAATCTGACACCACTGACAAGTTACAGTCTTTGTGGAGATCAAAGAAATGCAGAAGCAGCTTTTTGAACAATCAGCGTTTGGCCGTCTTCCAGTGGATACAGTGAATCCATTTTTCTTCTGTGTTATACAGTAAAAAACAAAAAAGAATTCAATGAAAACGGGAGTCAACAAAAAACATTTGTTCAGCAAAAGAAGAATGACGTGAAAAAAAATGTTTGGCCTCATATGCAAACAATAAAACGGCAAAAACTTAAAACAAAGAATTTTGACAGGAAAACAATAAAAAACCAAGAATCTTGTAAGCAGAATTTGTAACCAGGGAGTTACATGTTTGTTGAATAAATAATCCAAAACATGGCGACAGTTGAGGTGATTTAGGGTGTATTCCTACACATTCTCACTTGTCATATATGGACATATGGTTCGGGCCCCCTCCGCGCCACTTTTTGATGACTTGGGGGTCCCCAAGTCATCGTTTTTTCACCTGGATTACATTAAAGGTACTGGGCTGGTGGTAGCGGGCCACAGACGGGTGCATGAGTCAATCAGGGGTCCCCAATCCTTGGAACAGGAGCATTCTCGTTCCTTTGTGGGGGCTCGATGGGTTTTGGGTTGTCCGGTCTCACTGGGGGTCGTAAAGAGGAGCGGCTGCATCTTAAGAGGTGTGCAGGTGTGTCTTCCAGTTCCCTTGAGACTCGTGTGTCCACGTAATGAAAGTGGAACCTGCAATTTGTATGTATGTAAGTCGTACGTCAACGCACAATTTATAGCTTGTGGGTCACAGCTGGGAGTCGTGACTTAAATCTCATGAGTTGTGACTCGAGTCTTATGAGTCCCATTAGACTTGAGTCACGACCGTCAAGTCACGACCCACGAGACTTTCTTTGAAGCTCTCAAGATTGAATTTGTGACCCACAAAAGACAAGATTTGAATTGCAACCCAAGAGACTCGAGTCATAACCCACAAAACTAGAATCGCGACTTACGAGACTTGAGTCGCGGCCAACGAGACTTGAGTCATGCTAACGAAGATTTAGTCGCAGCTCACTAAACAAAGGTTGTCAACTCACGAGCCTATGGGTTGCTGCTACCGATATTTGAGTGGCGTCTCAAGATTTGATTTGCGATTTTAATCACGACCCACAAGACTCGAATCACGGCCCACGAGACTTGAATTGCAACTGACAAGACTTGACTTGCGACCCATGAGACTCGAGTCACGACCCATGAGACTTTCTTTGCAGCTTACAAGATTTATTCCATGACTCCAAGAGACTCGAGTCATAACCCACGAAACTGGAATCGCAACTTACGAGACTCTAGTCACGACCCATGAGACTCGAGTCGCGGCCAACGATTCTTGAGTCGTGGCTAACGAGGTTTGAGTCGCAGCTCACTAAACAAAGGTTATCGACTCACGAGCCTATGGGTCGTGGCTACCGACATTTGAGTGGCGTCTCAAGAGATTTGATTTGCGATTTTAATCGCAACCCACAAGACTCGACTTGAATTGCGACCCATGAGACTCGAGTCATGACCCATAAGACTTTCTTTGCAGCTTACAAGATTTATTCTGTGACCCCACTAGACTGGAGGCGCAATCCACAAGACTCAAAATGCAGCCCACGAGACTCAAGTCGCGACCCACAAGGTTTGTGTCTTGGCTCTGGAGACTTGAGTTGCGGCTCTCGAGGTTTGAGTCACAGCTTACGAGGTTTGAGTCGAAGCTCACAGGACTCAAGTCACGGCTCACAAGACTAAGGTTATTGATTAACAAGACTAAGGTCGTGGCTCTCAAGACATGAGTTGCTGCTCCCGAAACATGAGCCGCCATCTTGAGACTTGAGTTGCGGCTACTGAGAATTCAAGTGGCGTCTCACGAGATTTGACTTGGGATTTGAATCACGACCCACGAGACTTGAGTCAAAACCCATGAAACTCGAGTCAAAACCCATGAGACTTTCTTTGCAGCTTACAAGATTTTATTTGTAACCCACTAGACTCCAAATGCAGCCCACGAGACTCGAGTCTCGACCCATGAGACTCGAGTTTCTGCCCACGAGATTCAAGTCGTGGGTCTCGAGACGAGTTGTGGCCTCTGAGGTTTGAGTTGCGGCTCTTGAGGTGTGAGTGACAGCTCACAGGACTTGAGTTGCAGCTTGCAAGACTAAGGTTATCGACTCAAGAGACTAAGGGTCGCGGCTCCCGAAACTTGATTCACCGGTCCTGAGACTTTGAGTTGGGCCTACCAAGATTTGAGTGGGGTCTCACAAGATTTAACTTGGGATTTGAATTGCGACCCAAAAGACTCAAATTGCTGCCCACGAGACACGAGACACTACTCGTGAGACTCAACTCACCACCCATGAAACTTACTTTGCAGCTCACAAGATTTAATTTGTGACCCACGAGACTTGGGTTGCAACCCTCTAGACTAGAAATGCAGCCCACGAGACACGAGTCATGGCTAACGAGGTTTGAGTTGCAGCTCACAAGACTTGACTTGCTCTTCAAGAGACTTGAGCCACTACTCATTAGACTTAAGTCACAACCCTCAAGACTTGAGTAGCATTTCACGAGATTTGAGTCACGGCTCATGAGACTTGAGTCACGAGCCTCAAGACTTGAGTAGCGTTTCACGAGGTATGAGTCACTGCTTACAAGACTTGAGTTGCATCTCGTGAGACGCGAGTCTTGACCCTAATGACTTGAGTCGCAGCTCACAGGACTTGAGTTGCAGCTTATAAGACTAAGGTTATCGACTCAAGAGACTAAGGGTCGCGGCTCCCGAAACTTGATTCACCGGTCCTGAGACTTTGAGTTGGGTCTACCAAGATTTGAGTGGCGTCTCACAAGATTTGACTTGGGATTTGAATCGCGACCCAAAAGACTCGAATTGCTGCCCACGAGACTTGAGTCGCGACCCACGAGACACGAGTCATGGCTAACGAGGTTTGAGTTGCAGCTCACAAGACATGACTTGCTCTTCAAGAGACTTGAGCCACTACTCATGAGACTTAAGTCACAACCCTCAAGACTTGAGTAGCATTTCACGAGATTTGAGTCGCAGCTCACGAGATTTGAGTCACGAGCCTCAAGACTTGAGTAGCGCTTCACGAGGTATGAGTCACTGCTTACAAGACTTGAATTGCATCTCATGAGACTCGAGTCATGACCCTCAAGATTTGAGTCGCTGCTCACAGACGTGAATCCGGTGAGCCAGCGGATGTAGGTCGTAGCTGTTTACAGCACCAACCCCCACCATATTATTTTGCCGTCTTTGTCTTCATGCTTGTTTTACTTTGGTTGCATTTCACAAAATTTCCGGTTCAGTTGCATGTTTGTCGAATTTCATCAAAGGATTCTGACTTGGTTACTTTTTGCAAAAGGTTGACTCTAATAATAATTCTCTCGAACGTTAGTTTTTGACACACAAAAATGTAGCATTTAAAAAGCAGCTTCAACACGGAAGCCTTTGAATTCCCTTTATGATATAAATAGACCCTGTTTACTCACACATCCAGCTTACCCGAGTATGATCTATGTTTGCGTCTGACCCCGAACATAAACACTACATGGTTCTTTTCCCCAGCGGCCGACGGGGATGCAGGTGGTCCACATGGACACCTCTGTTTGGGCTTTGACCCGAGTTCAGAGGTCAGAGCCTGAAATGATGCTCTTCCTTTCGGCTTCTAATTGCCCTGTTTATTTTTAGTCAAAAAAAAAAAAATGCTGCGTTGAGCTATTAAAAGAAACATGAACATGAGGCCGTCTGCTAATTACAGCGAGGCCAGCAGACCCTCACTTTTACTGATTGCTACCATGTGCTAACCCAGGGAGCCCCGTCTCATCTGTCACCTTCGCTGTCTCTTTACTTTTGTGGCATTTTTTAATAAAACTGTCGTATCACGTTGATGCTTACATGTTCTTATGAATTTTTCTTTGAGTATAGATATTTTTTTGGCATATTTTGAGCATGAAGATGAAGGTTTACCCGGATGGATCATTTAAAATCTTGCACCTCTTTGCTTCACTAGTTAGAAATCCCCCGGTGTCACAACAGAAGCCTATTTTTCATTTGACAGGATACGCTGGAGGACAACAGATGAAGCAGATAATGCTGCGGAGTATCAGTAAATCTGCTTTGAGCATTTCGGAAGCACTAAGTAATTGGGTCGATTTAGACCTATTTGTGGTGAGAGGGATGTTGAAATAAAGCAGCAGAGGAGGCCAGCTTAATGAAGTTGTGAAGTTTACAAAACTTTGATTGCAAAGGGAATCTGGTTGTGCAGATTAGTGCGTTCACTTGAGCGGCGTTTAGCCTCGGAGACAGTTTAAGACGCTTAAAAAAACTGTAATATGGTGATAAAACTCAAGGGAAAACATATTTTTCTCCCCCAAAATGCTTGTTTTTATGGATTTAATTTTAACAAAGTTCCTCGTTCTATTAGAAAATAACCAACAAAGGCGCTTTCTTGTCCCTCAGGTCAGTTTGGAATGGTTTCGTGTCACCTGTGAACTCGGAGCTGTCAATAAGGAGTCTGGCTTGTATCAAACGGTGCAGGCCCACCCGCTTTGCACCGCACTAATAGATTGAGTTTCCTTTGCACCTAGATCCACACAAACCTGCAGCTTCCTGCAGAAACCAATCAAAGTTGGTAGAAATTCACTTGAGAGCAATATATTACACCATTTAGACTTTTTTTTTTTGGTAGCGATTCTTCTCACCTCTGGGAAAGAAATTTCACTAAACACATTATAGTTTCCAAAAATCAACCCCTTAAGAAAAGATTTATGGTACAAATTTGCACGTATTGATGTATTTTATGTAAATTTTATTGTAAATTGAACTCTGTTTATCCAATTATCATTTTAAAAATCCAACTTTATTTATCTGTATTCATAGAGCACATCACTATCTAAACTAGAAAAGTTGTATTACCTGCGATAATGCTTGTGTGAATGCTTTTTGCTGAAAGTAGTTGCTGAAGATGCTGAAGCTTTTCACTGAAAATGATGATTCATTTATTTTAATTACAGAAGCGATTTGCTGAAAATGCAAAAACTATTTGCAAAATCTTACATTTGCTGAACGACTGGAAATTTCATTAAAGAGCTAAAAAAGAGCGCTAAAATTGACCTAAATGTCTGATAAAATTGTAGTAAAACTACTTAAAAATCCCTAATACATGCTGATTTTTGCAAAAATATTTTGTGTGTTTTTTTTTAACATGAGCTTAACTGCAAATTAGCCTAAAAAAAACTCAGTAGATGCCAAATTAGCCAAAAAAGCTAGCTAGTTGCTTGAGTGCTAGCTAAAATCCAAAACAGCCTAAAATTTCTCAGTAAGCTAAATTAGTCAAAAACGTTAGCATGTTGTCTAAATATTAGCTAAACTCCAAATTAGCCTATAAAAACCTCAGTAGATAACAAATTTGCCAAAAACGTTAGCCTGTTGCCTAAATATTAGCTAAACTCCAAATTAACATAGAAAAAACCTCCAGTAGATGCCAAATTAGCCAAAAAAGCTAGCGCATTGCTTAAATACTAGCTAAACTCCAAAATATTAGCCTGTTGCTAAAATAGCTAAACTCTAAATTAGCCTAAACAAGTCCAGCAGGTAACAAATTAGCTAAAAATGCTAGCTTGTAGCTAAAATATTAGGTAAGGTCCAAATTAGCCTATAAAAACCTCAGTAGATAACAAATTTGCCAAACATGTTGACATATTGGTTAAATACTAGCTAAAGTAAAACTAAGCCTAAAATTCCTCAGTAAACTAAATCAGTCAATAATGTTAGCATGCTGCTAACATAACATGCTGTGATCTGCACTGTCCTCTAACTGTAAATGATTTGAATAAAGTTTGAGTTAACCTTTCCTTTTTTAAAACTTCCTTTTTACTTTTAAAATAAAAAACTTTGTATTTTTCTGTAACCAGGGAGCCAGACTGGGTGGGTTAAAGAGCCCCATGTGGCTCAAAGACCCCTGCTCTGGACGATACCAGGAGAAATGTTCACAATTTTTATTTTTGTTTGTATCATAAGTCAATACAAATATCGCCAAATGAAATATTGCGATATATCAGGAAATTTTTCCCTGCATCCCTAATACACTACACCTTTATTCCAAAAAACCTGAACGTTTTTTTTTTTTTTTGGGAGTAACGAGAAGGACAAACAAGCTTGACAGTTGTTGGAAACGCCCAACAAACTTGTTCCATAGAGCCAAGAACTTCACTTTCAGCTTTTAATCAGACGGCCACGTTTACTACATTGATACAAACTAAAACAGAGAATTTCATACTAAGACAAACAGCACAGTTGTCTTTAAAAATCAATATCATAAATGTAAAACGTGTAGAAATAGTCAATTTCTGTATCAAAGTTTGGCCTTTTTTCATATTTGAAGCTAAATGAACTTTTAAATTATTTTCACACGATTTCTTTTAGTTCTAGATTATATGAACTGCAGATTCTGCAATGATCTTTTGTCTTTAGTATTTACTGAAATTCAAATTTTTTTCACAATATTTAGTAAACAACTTTTCCAAAATGTTTTTCAGAAAATTATAAAGTATTTGATTTATGACTTGATGTCATTTTTATGCTTTGAACAGTTGCAACTAAATTCTTGTGTGGAATCCTGAAATTACAGTAATCTAGCAGAGCATTATGGGTAAAATGTACACTTTTCTGTTGCAAAGTTTGACCCTTTTTCATAATAAATAGATTTAAACTTAATTAAATTCACTTTTAAGCTATTTTCACACATGATATATTTTACTTTGACACAATCAGGACGTTTTAGATCAAATGATCTGGAGATTCTGAGATAAATGCAATTTTTCTGTACCGTTCACTTCACAATAATTACTGAAAAAAACTCTTTTATTCACAATATTTTCCAGAATCCTTTTTTTTTAAGAAAATTTCATTTAAAAAGTATTTTATTTTATGACTTAATGTCATTTTATGCTCTGAAGCTGCAACTATATTCTTGGTGTGAAATCAAGAAATTACAAAAATCTAGTGAAGCATTATGGGTAAAATGCACAAATTGCATGAATTACAAATTTTGTATTCTTTAAAATCTTTTTACTTTAGACAAAGTCAAATGACTTCAGGATAACCTGACAAAAAAAATCCAGGGAAGCCTGCAGACAGAGGAACATTCTGCAGCAGCATGTGGAAATACTTTGTCATAATGGCTGCTAACCCGGGTTATCAGGACGGAGCAATGTGGATTACTCTTTTATCTCACCCTTGGAATTTCAAACTATGTGCTTTGTGCAAACTTTAATTGTGGAAAAGTCTGAAGTTTTTCTTTAGCACCCAGCTGTGGTCAAGATCTTAAAATCTGGAGTGCGTCAGGCGTTTTTCTTGCCACTGTTGCTGTTGCTTGTCTGTTCAGCCGCGTGTAAAATGGTATGACTTGGTGGTCATGGTTGAGGTGATCTGTAAATGTGCCATGAACGGCACATTTCATGAAAACACCTTTTTTTCCTTCTTTCACATTTCTAAATATGGTACGTTTAGGTTTAGATTTTTTGGTACAAGTAGGGGTGTGTGTTGGCACGTGTAGCGATACGTATCCCGATACATGTCTCACGATACGTATCCCGATGACTGAACCAAAACTATTTTTCACGTTTTTTTTTTGTTTTTGTTTTTTTTTAAGAGTATGACTAGAAAAAAACTCTACCTGAATTTTAATGTCTTTTAGTTTAATAAAATGGTCAAATTCATTTTATTTAGTGATCACAACAAAACTGTATACTGATAGCAATATGGCACGAGTTTAAAGTTTAAATTCAGTACCCATCCCAAGTCACAACTAAGTAGTACGAGTCTATCATCAAGTCTTTAAATATCTTCATGGACCGTTTTAATCTTTTATAATAATTCTCAAAAAAATTGGAGTTTACCTAATATATTAGCAAGAAGAAGACCTAATATTTTAGCAACATGCTAACGTTTTGGCTAATTTATTATCAACTAAAGTTTTTTAGGCTAATTTAAACTTTAGCTAATATTTTAGCAACATGCTAGCATTTTGGCTAATTGTTATCTTGGGTTTTTTAGGCTAATTTAAAGTTTAGCTAATATTTTAGCAACATGCTAACTTTTTTTGGTAATTTATTATCAACTAAAGTTTTTTAAGCAAATTTAAACTTTAGCTAATACTTTAGCAACATGCTAGAATTTTTGGCTAATTTGTTATCTTGGGTTTTTTAGGCTAAATTAAAGTTTAGCTAATATTTGAGCAACATGCTAACATTTTTGGCTAATTTATTGTCAACCAAAGTTTTTTAGGCAAATTTAAACTTTAGCTAATACTTTAGCAACATCCTAGCATTTTTGGCTAATTTGTTATCTTGGGTTTTTTTAGGCTAATTTAAAGTTTAGCTAATATTTTAGCTAACATAATAATGTTTTTGGCTAATTTACTATCAACTAAAGTTTTCTAGGCTAATTTAAAGTTTAGCTAATATTTGAGCAACATGCTAACATTTTTGGCTAACTTGATATCTGTTGTGGTTTTTATAGGCTAATTTAGAGTTCAACTAATACTTAAGCAACAATTTTGACAAAGTTTTTGGCTAAATTTGTTATCTATTGGGGTTTTTATAGGCTAATTTGGAGTAAAGCTCATATTTTTGCACAATACTAACATTTTTTACTAATTTAGTTTACTGGGGAATTTTAGTGATTTGGAG
>NC_050530.1:3189405-3191420 GCF_002922805.2 Oryzias melastigma
TTCTGTTTGGTGCAGTGTGATTCACGTGTTGTTCCTCTTTCCCACTCTTCCTGGGGATTTCAGATTCCTGGTGGACCGTCTGTGCTCCTGTTCTTGGCCGTGGACGTCGCCCCCACCTGTCCCCAAGTCCTATCTCTATTCAAATACATAGTTGTACATTTAGATAAGCTAATTCCTCTTTTTTTAAGGAGTTTTTCCCAAAGGAGTGTCTAAAACCGGGATAACCAGTTTTATTTAGTCTGTTTAGATTTTAGATTTTCATATTTTATGACTGACCTGTAAAATTACAGGCATTACATATAGATACAATTGAATTGATATAAAAACACCTGATGATGCTTCCTGTTGTTCCCCTCTGCCGGCGGCCGAGCAGACAGTTGCTGTGAAACCAAGTTTGAAAGCAAATCTCATAAAATCACCAATTTATGTCTGCTAACAGAGAGGCCTCAATTATTCAGTTCTTCCTAATGGAAGGCTCAGTAATACAAAACCGCTGTGTTGCTGTTGCGTACGTTTCACATTTTTGAATAAAAGCCAAAGCTGAACTGAAAAGCGCCCGCGAGGTCGCTGCCTGAAATTCAAGACCCGAGTGCTTCAGACCTGCTCTCTCTCCAAAGTTCCCCAACTGGGATTGGCATTTGCCTCACAGGACACTCCCAGTTCCTCCACCACCTCCTAATCTCCCTGAGAAACCAAGGTGAGACTCGCGGGTGAAAGGGTCACTGTCCCCCAAGCATTCCTAACCTGGCAGGGGGGCAAGGGTAGGGTTGAAATAAAGGGGGCGAGAGGGAAGCATTAAGGTAAGCAGTGGGCATTGTGTGTCTCCAGGAGGCGACTGACTCGGGTTGGGTCCTCGGGCTTTTGTCAAAAATTGTTGTCGTCATTGTTGGTCGGACTTAATTCAGCATTCCTCTCAGCTCTGCTGCGGGTTTGTGGCGGGAAACGGTTGCAGTGAGGGGCTGAGGCGAACAAACAAGCGGATTTTCAAACCTTACGCCAAACAATGGAAGGTGAAGCCCCCTGAGCCGTTTGAAAACTTCTGGGCCTTTAGGGCTTCGAGCTGCATGACAATGAAAGCAGATGGACGGAGATATGTCACCTGAGGAACGCACTGACATGTAAATGTTCCATTTCCTGTTTTTCCTTCTCATATTTCACCCATTTCTAAAGAGATTAGTCAGGTATTCTGAGACGAAACATTTGATCTATTTTTAAAGGCTTTTGATTTAAGCAAACCTTGTTGTTTTCTAGGACATAGTTTCTGCAGAGCGGCAGGATGTTATTTAAAATTTGCTATTGAGTTGCCAACGCCGGTCACATTTCTGTGGTCAACTCAGCATCACTGGATTTTTTGTGTGAGTTTCATCCAATACTTACGGTAGCAGGACTGAGAACGCTGGAAAATCTCCACCAGACTCCACGGAGCTTCTTGATGTGACCACGGAAATGTGAACGGCGGCTCATTTGACCGCAGTTGGAAAGGATTGTAAATCAATGAAAGAGCATTTTGATGTTAGCTTTGATTATTTTATCAAGAACTCTGAGAAACCAATGATTGAATGTATTGATCACAGTCAATAAACATTGGAGAATTAGCTAAAAGAGTCTTTGGTGAACTGGAAGGAGAAAGAATCAGGATTTTGGAGGAAGTTCTGTCCAGGAAGATCTTCACTTCCTCGTCCAGCTGACATCCGGATCAGAACCATACGGCTGGACATTTTTATGGAGCAGCGGTGAAGATTTAGCTAGTGAGACGCAGAGCTAACATAATCAACTTAGCTCCAAAAGCCACGCCCCCTCAGAGGAGATTTTGGAAACAGAGGCTTCAGATCAACATGAAAAATGTCTTTTTAAGACATTTAGGTTTTGGAGTTTTGGGTAAAAACTTCATAATTAAAACACTACTAAATAAAAAAAATTAAGGCCGGGAAGCGATTAAGAAAAATTAACTAATTAATCGCAAACCTGAAAAGAATTAATTGCGATTAATTTTTTTTTCTTTTAATTACAGTATT
>NC_050530.1:3191644-3197343 GCF_002922805.2 Oryzias melastigma
ATTTTGGAAACTGAGGCTTCAGATCAACATGAAAAAGCATATTATCTAAAAATAATCCGACTATGAAGTCGCACACAAAATTGTACATTTAAAACAGATTTCACAAATCTGTATAAGCATTTTACAGCTACACATGAATCCACTGTGTTCTGAGGCTGAAAATGTTGATGGTTTATTAAAAAAAAACATTTAAATCCTTTTTTTAACTATTCAAAAGCAATGCATTGTGGTCCATATTCCCAAATCTAGTGACTATAGATGCACACTGGTTTTTCGCAGAGAATTCTGGGAAATTTCTAGGGTGCTGTTTTTTTTGTTTTGTTTTTAAATTGAACAAAATACAAATATACATGACAAAGAATCAATGCAATAAACAGTGTTCAATACAGAGACGAGAGTAAATAGCCGTGGGAGTTGATCACATACATATATGCAGAATATTATAGATTTCAAAAGCTTTGAGAGCCTTTTTGTTGGTGGATATAATATTGATTTTATATAAAAATGTAAATCTATAATGAATTGTTGTAAGTGTTGTGTTTTAGCAGTAAAATTACATTTATGTTTGTAGAATTTTCACAGAAGGATCAATAAATTGCGAATAAAATGTGAAAAACGTTTTTTTTTTTGCATTTTTGAGGTTCTGAGAAAAACAAAGTAACATATTTTTCCATTTCAGGGAGAAATCTTTGTAGATGTGAACAATAATAACTCTATTGAACCCTTCCAAAATTTCTGAGGATTTTTGAAATTCTATATATAAGTCGAATGCACTAAATAAAATATTTCATCAAGAAAAGTGAAAGAATTTGGACGTATTGTTTGTGTCGATTAGTGAAGGACTGTTTTAAATATTATATATAAAATACTCTTTTTTTACATTTAAATGTCATTTCAGTTTTTAGATGCTTAATAAAACATTTGAATTCCTGACATTCATCCAGAAATATTAAGAATTTCCCCTGAAGATGGTATTTGATAGGGCTGGGTATCAATTATAATTCCAGAATCGATTTGATTCCGACGTTTTCTGATTCTTTCAATTCTTCAATTCAATTTTAAGTTTACAAATTTATACACATTTGTTTAGAAATACATTAAAAATCTATTATTTAGTTCAGATCATAAACATTATAAACATTGTTCTGCTTCTCCTGGAGGACGTTTCAGTTTGGCCACTAGGTGGCGATCGCGCTATAGTATTACAACTTATTCCAGAAGAAGAAGACATTATGAGGAAAAAAATGTTTTAGACCACAAATAGTTACTTTAAAAATATTCTCTGAAAAGAAAATTAATGCCTGTAAGTAAATAAAGATGTTAATTTAGTATTTTGTATTTTTTTGGTCGACCAAGCGTTAGCATTAGCCATCCTATGGTAAATTCCATTAAACGTTAGCATCAAGCTAGCGGACTTCAGCATTATGTGCTAAATCAATCTATATTTTTATGACTCGATTATTGATCCGATGAGCTTAAATCAATTCAAATCAATTAATCAATTGTATTAATCCTGTGTTTTTGTGTACTTGGGGCCTCTAATCTTTTGGAGTAAGCCTGCCCTGATGTCCCATCATCCTTTTCTTTAGAGCTTCTCTTACTAGCTTACAGCCCCTCACACAGCTAAGCTAACATTAGCAATGCAACATAAATATTGGAGCTGTCCAGTTTTGAGCTCAGAAGAGGAAAACAAAGACGTTCATGGATCTGTTTGTCGACTGCTACAAGCTTTTACCAACATTTTTTTATCTGATTCTGATTCACAGCGAAGAAAAACTCAGAAACTCAATTTTAAGCTTCATTTTCTGTGTTTTATGTCAGTTTTAGCACTATCTCTTCGTGCTGCATGCTCATCATTCTCAGATCATCTAAAAAAAACATCCAAAAGTTTCCCTGCAGCGCCGTCGCCGAGGTCACCCTTCGGTCGACTGAAGCTAAAACCGTCTCCTGTTTTTTAACTCTCCAATCCGTCTGCCAAAGCAGATCTTTTACTCTCCCAGTGCCTCGATCCCTTTCTGCAGATTACAGGTAGATGGGTTGTTTTCCCCTAGAGCCTCCTGTCACTGAAATATGGATGCGTTTGAAGTGCTAGCCCCTACACAGCCGACGTCGAGGTTACACGTTCGGGAATGCGCCGGATCGGGCGTTATCGCCACCAGTCGGTCGTGTCCGTCGGAGCTTAGTGAAATTCCTCAGCTAACTTCACATTTTGCTGCTTATTCTTGAGTTTGTCTGTGTGCATTTGTGTTATCTTAAGATTTCTTTCTGCCTCATTCAAACAGGAAAGCTGCCAAAGCTCCATCCATCAGATACGAAGATGTAGACCTTTTTTTTGTGGAGGAACATTCGGCTTCAGGCATGTCTATGCAGTTGCCAGGCAGAGGCTTTTCAAGGAAGGCCCCCGGGGGGAGCAGATTATGACTAATGAGGTCCGAGTTAACGTGACCAGAGGAGGCGGCGGCGGCGAGAAACAGGCCTGAGTTTATCACAGGATCTCTTCCCGGGCCAGACTGACGGACACACCCACAGGAAATGCATCACTGCGGACGCCGATCACGCCTGCTGCACATGAGCTGCACCGACTTATAAGGAAATCTTGGGTGAGTCGTGGATACTATTTCCCAGCATGCTCCAGCTCATCCTGAAAGATTCTGCTGAATAAAATCCTTCTGGTTTTTCTTGGCCTCTGGAGTGTCGTTTTGTCGTTCCTTCCTGCTGTTTTATCGTCAAAGGTGACAGACTTCGTAATTGTTTTGAAGCTCTGCGGCCCCAGAATCAATTATTGTTGATCTCCACACAAACTCTCATTAGGTAAGTCATCAGACCTAATTGAGACCTTGGAGCCTCCCTGAAAGATTACTTAGTCGTACGGTGGTTGGGTGTTGTGGTGCGCCACAGGCGTGTTTTGTCAGCTTACATAATTAATTACTAAAGATGTCTAACAAGCATAAGTCTGAACATCTTTCATTATTGGGACAAATGATGAGGCTGCTTCGACAGCTCAGCTTGTGGTGAAGGAAGATTCCCCCTCCAAGGTGGGAGCAGCTGGCGTGGGACCCGCCCAGTTGTGTTTAAGCTGTTCTCCTTTGTGTCCTGGGTGCCGGAGAGGAGCAGAGGACCGCCGCCAATTATGAAATTACTGACGGGTGGCTGAGCAGCCGTCCCAGCTGGTGAGGAGCAGATGGGAGGAATGGGGTAACCCCGGAGAAGAGCTGCTCCCACAGGGAAGCGATCCACCACACGGAGAACCCGTGTTCTCCGAGTCTGTGGCGCCGAGTTTCGCCGTCTGGAGGTCAAGTAGCATTTAGCTTCAGCTTTTTACTTTTATTTCAAATTCCACGTTTTGATTTATTTCCAAAGTGTTCCCAGTGGTCTTTTAATTCTGACAAACTAGAGCCAGATCGAATTTCCCATCATGCCTCGTTTTACACTCTGCTGAGGTTCATAAACTTGAGGTTGTGGGTGTCCTCGACTCGTCGCTCTGTGACGGCTGTTCCGATCAAATTGGGGATCCAGGAGTTTAGTCGGACACAGTACCGGACGTGGACCGGTCCTCCGGGATGCAGCCGGTCCAATACCCTAACTCTGACAGATACCAGTACCACATCTGGTAGTGGACACGAGAGGTACCGGTGCGGTACGTGTCCCAGTACCGACTTGGGGCCTGAAGGTTGGGGAGTCCTGACTTATTTGGATCAGCCAGCACATATAAAAACTACCATAGATTTCCAGAATTCACCAGAACTTGGGTCGATTCTATTTTTTTTTTTTTTCGTTCTTTTGATCCATTTTGAGTTTACACATTAAGAAACATTTGTTTAGAAATACATAAATAATTTAAATTTATGTTTTGATGATTTTCATATTAATCTGATTCAGTTCACATACTGTAAAATAATGAGATTGTTAAAATCATGTGTTACATGGATTCTCAAACGGAGAAGCTCCAACAATTGTTCTGTTTCCCCTGGAGGACGTTTCAGTTTGGCCACTAGGTGGCGATCGCGCAATAGCATTACACCTTATTCCAGAAGAAGAAGAAAGTATGAGGAAAATGGTGCTTTAGACCACAAAGGGTTACTTTAAAAAATATTTCCTGTTAGTATATAAAGATGTTTATTACCTCATGTTTCTGCTAAGAACTGCCTCTCTTTTTGTTTTTTACACCCAAAATCCAGCCCCGCCCCCATCCCGGAGTCGGCCCTCTACTTTGATCTGTGTGTGTTGTTGTGATTTTATGTTTATTTTCATCTCTACTATCTATTTAGATGCAAAAAAATGATCGCATTTGTCAATTGTGGTGTTTTATTGTGAAAAATTGGTTTTATTTTGAAACGAAACCAGATTTTCTTATGTATCTTGATGGAACTTCCTGCCAGGATTGACACCAAAACGATTCGCTGCACGGCGGAGGACCGCGGCGCTCCACACCTGATGTGAACCACATTATAGGTCAACAAGGGCGCCGAGAGGAAGCGGCCTCCGTTCCACGCCGCTTCATGAACCCTGCCGTTTATCAGCGATGTTTGTTTAAATCGACGGCGCGTTAGCATTAGCTGTCCTATGGGAAATCGCATTACACATTAGCATCAAGCTAGCAGTTTTTAGCATTATACAGTCGGTAGCAACTACACGCTTTCTCAAAGTTTTTTTTTCATCTCCTGATTCACAAAATTTGAATAAAGAAATACCCAGAAACACAATTTTAATCTTAATTTTCTTTTCTCAAAACAGCATTTTTGTTGGAGAGTTTCTTTAAAAAAATATGACATAAAATCCTTGGAAATTTCATCCGTTAATATAAAATGTAATTAAGATGCATGACTGTGTTGGTTAGACTGATTTACTGATCCAGTCATGTGACTTCAAACACTTTCTATGAGAGAACCTGAAAAGATGCAAAGTCACTAAACTTGACAAACTTGTGCTACGACTCAAAGTGAACTCTGGCCTTTGATGAAGTTACATCCGTTCTCATTAGTGGGATCATTTATCCTGCTCATTTTGAGGCTTCTGGATTCTCTCCAGTTCAAAAGAACATGATTTATTACAAATTGAACTATCAAAGAACAAAATGTTCCAGAATTCAGTTTTAATAATAGCACAAAACGCATCATGTGAATATTTCAAAGGACGCCACACCTTAAAATAACCTTTAAGTAAAAAAAACATTTCCTGCTTTCAATAGAAAGGCTTTAATTCTACCATTAACAGTGCAAAAAATATTTTTATTTAGAGTTTCTGCTTTGTTTCCACTTATTATAGCTTAAAAATCACCTAATTTTCTATGATTACAGTAATTATGCTGATATTTACAACCTGCTTGAGTGAAATTCTCTCACTTCATACTTGATTGATTGATTTAGAGTAAAATATAAATTCGACTCAGGAAAAACAACAACCAGATCCTGGCAGCCAAAAAACATTTCATCTGATGTTTGAGCTTCAGACTGAACGAAAATGATGTAATCTGAAGACAAACGGGAAACGTCCACGAGAAATTAATTAAAAAATTTTTGTTTTTACAAATTAATCGCCTGTTTAGATATTTGAATTCTAAATTATTATTTTTTTTTGAAGATTTGAGCCCTCCCATGAGCAGAGCACGAGGTGACAGAACGAGGAACGAAAAGGTCAACAGTGTCACTAGATAAATAGGACTTCATAGTCCTGGTGTCATGGGCTGGCGCTGGCCCCGC
>NC_050530.1:3197732-3202014 GCF_002922805.2 Oryzias melastigma
ATGCGCCAGCGCTGGCCCCGCCCCCAAGAGCAACCTGGGGTTTTGACCAGAATTTCCCACATTTAGTCCGAAACCAAACTTGCAGCCCCTTTCTAACATGTTGCAATAATTTTCCTTCTTGCACAATACGAAAATTAGACAGGAAGTACCTGCTGGTTCCAAGAAGCCAAAAAATCCTATAGACTTCAATAGGGAAACGGCTATTGATCAGTCATTCTATTTGTCAGAAAATACATTTTTTCTCTATTTTTTCTTAAGATAAGAAATGAGGCTGAGAAACTCGGTCACTTAGAGAGAGCTCGGAGTTGCTGCTCCTCCAAATCAAGTGGAATCTGGTCCGGATCCCTCCTGGACGCCTCCCTGGAGAGTTGTTCCGGGCATGTCCTACTGGGCGAAGGCCCCCGAGAAGATCCAGGACACGCCGGAGACACTAGGTCTCTTAGCTAGTGTGGGAACACCTCAGGATCTCCTGGAGGAAGTGACCAGGGACAAGGAAATCTGAGCATCTTTGAGTGGAAGAAGATGGATATTTTTTCTGTAGTGCTAGCAATTAAAGTTAAAACTGACCAATCAGATGGCTCTATAAATGTATTGGTTTCACGTCGACTATTCTCAAACAGTTCCAGTCATAACTTGAGGAGCAGGAACTGTCTTGACTTTTTATGCTCCTTTTATTTTCTAGAACTTTCTCAAGCAGTGAAAAAGTACAAAGTAAGAACCATAAAAAGTGTCTTTCAAAGGCATAAGAACGTACTGAACACAACAAGGAGGCTGGTCGGTGCTCCAGTGGACCTCGCCTCTGGCTCGTTTCGCGTCTCGGAGTGGGAGAGATTCCAGGTGGCTCGTCTGTTCTTGGCAGTGGACCTCACCTCTGGCACGTCTGGCATCCCCAGCCGTCCCCCATCTGCTCCACTATTCAAACACATAAAGTCGATGAGCTAATTCTTCTTTAACAATTCCTGAATCAGGTTTTCTTTAGGAGTTTTTCCTTATACCGGAGGGAGGGTCTAAGGGAAGGGATAACCACTTTTATTTAGTCCGTTTAGTTTATCAATTAGCTACTGTCTATATTTTATGACCGACCTTCTGCTTCTGTAAAATTACCTCCATCTACCCCAATGAGGTCATTCTTTTTGTGATTTTGGGCTAGTGGTTGCCATAGAAACGTTGACTCAGACTGACTTGGACCAATCACTGCTCTCTGACATCATTTGTTATTTAACATGGTGGGAGGTAAAAAATGGCGACCTCATTGACTTCATTTGGTTGGAGCCAGAAGGTGAGGTCACACTCACTCGGTCCAGTTCTCATATACAGTCAATGTATGTTACCATTTTTTTGTGATTCCTAAATTATTAGCATTCGTATGCATCGGTTATAAACACCTATTAGTTTTTGTTGCTGCATATATGTAAATTAGTGTGTTTGTACCTATTTTTTTGTAAAAGTATGAAGCAAAAAACCCCTTAAGAGGTTTCACGTTGATAGAATTATTGTTTTTCTGTGGTCTATCTGTCCAAATTCAAAGTTTCTAGTAAAAATCAAACAATCTTCAGTTTAGTATAATTACTTTGTATTAATCTGTTCTTTAAATGTGTCATCAAGCTGAATTCCTCCTTGGTTCAGTTGTCTTTGTCATCGTCGCCGTTTCCTCTGAAGTCGACCACTTGGACATCAAAGCGAAGGTGTGCTGCTCCCTCTCCACGCCGAGCAGGGAGTCATGGGAGAATGACCTCGGAGAGGCCGGTCCAGATTCAGGACAATGTGGAGCCACCTGAGAGGAGGGGTCCGAGCGCTCCACTGTAGGGGCTGACGGACTCGAGTCTGGAAGGGTATCGCATGTCTGAGGCAGACGGACATCCAGGTCACACTTAAAATCCAAAATGTCCGACATGGGTATTATTTAACCGTAAGTCCTGTCTTATTCTAATCAGAAAAGACATATTTTAAGATTTCCTCTCGGTTTTTATTCTATCAGTTTGAGTTTCCTCATCCACATCCAAAAAAAGTTCCTTTTTTATGGCTAACATGGAGAGTTTTTGGTTTTATTGCAGCTACAACCTTTATAAATGTTTTCAGCTTTTTCACTGAACGTGAGCTCACGTTCAGCTTTTTCACTGAACGTAAGATCGCGTTCAGCTTTTATACTGAATGTCAGCTTACGTTCAGCTTTTTCACTCAACGTGAGCTCACGTTCAGCTTTTTCACTGAACATCAGCTCGTGTTCAGCTTTTTTACTGAATGTCAGCTTATGTTCAGCTTTTTCACTGAACGTCAGCTTACGTTCAGCTTTTTCACAGAACATCAGCTCACGTTCAGCTTTTTTACTGAATGTCAGCTCACGTTCAGCTTTTTCACTCAACGTGAGCTCACGTTCAGCTTTTTCACTCAACGTGAGCTTACGTTCAGCTTTTTCACTAAACGTAAGCTCACGTTTAACTTCCACAAAGTTAAACTGCGTTCTCATGAAACGCTTTAACACGGTAAGCATGCGGTCAACCTGGAGGAGCCGAGGATCACCGCTGACCCCATTTTTAGCTTTAAAAGCACCAAAAAGAATTTATAGCTTAAAGGCTTTTTTTACCTTGGAATTTTTTTTTCATTCTTCTGACTTAATCTGTTCTTTATTTTTATATTCAAATTGAATAACCAAAAAGGGAAAAAAATGATCATTTATCCTTTTCTTGAAGCTGCTGGTCTTCAAGAGCTACAGTCCTACCTGGTTTCCAGGTCTCCTTGACCACCTTATGGGTATATATAGACGAATAGATGGACTCCTTATTTGGTGTGTTAGCATCAAGGAAGAACTGAGAATCGGGCAGGACCAGGGTTGAAGAGAAGCTGATCAGCTTCACCTGAGCCACAAGTTGGACTGTAGCCGACTGTATCTCACAAACAAAACCAGAATTTGGTTTATCACGGTTCCTGTCTGGTGCTCCAACCAGAAAAACAGCGGCAAAGTTCTGGACCAGTTGGAGACATGAGAGGAAAAGAAAAACTTTTTAGGTTTTTTGGCCAAATGAAATGAAGTCCACCTTAAATTCTGAGGTGTTTAAATCAATCAACACTTTCGCTGTAAAAAGTTACACCATCACTTTTGCTGAGTAATTTTTACCCGATATAAAAAAACCCAATAAAAAGTATTTGTCATAAAAAATACATCAAGATATGACAACACATGATAAATTAGTTTTATTTTATTTCAAACTGAGCTTTATGCAACAAAGTGGGGAAAAAAACATATGAAGATCCTAAAAACAGGCTTGAAAATGACTGAAAAAGTAGGAATTTGAGAAGAAAAAAATCCTAAAAAACTAAATAATGATAGCATATTTTCATTTGGTCCACTCATTCCTGGGACATGTAGGATTTTACCCATGAAACAAAAAATGCAACAAATTTAAAATAATGTCAATAATTTACTTTAATGTAAAGATTTCTTCTAGTGTTAATCATAGAACACTTTTCATCAATATGCTGTTGAACGCAAGGTGCTTAACAAAAGAAGACATTGGCTAAAACAATAAAAAGTCTTAAGACACATTAAATAAAAAGAAACAGTAATAACTAGAAAAGTTGCATTACCTGCGATAATGCATGTGTGAATGCAATTTGCAGAATGTGGTTGCTGAAGATGCTAAATCTGTTAGCTGAAAATGCCAAAAGTATTTGTATAATGCTAAAGTTGCATAAATCACTTAAATTTGCATAAGAACTGAAAAAAAACCTGAGTAGTTGTCAAAAAAGCTAACATGTTGCTAATATGTTAGCTTAACTCAAAATTAGCTCAAAAAACCCCTTTAGTTGCCAAATTAGCTTAAACGTTAACACATTGCTAATATGTTAGCTTAACTTAAAATTAGCTGAAAAAAACCTAAGAAGTTGCTAAATTAGACAAAATAGCTAACACATTGCTAATATGTTAGCTTAACCTAAAATTTGCTGAAAAAACCTAAGAAGTTGCTAGATTAGACAAAATAGCTAACACATTGCTAATATGTTAGCTTAACTCAAAATTAGCACAAAAAAACCTAAGAAGTTGCCAAATTAGCCTAAAAGGCTAACACATTGCTAATATGTTAGCTTAACTCAAAATTAGCTTAAAAAAACCTGATTAGTTGCCAAATTAGCCAGAAAAGCTAACACGTTGCTAATATGTTAGCTTAACTCAAAATTAGCTTAAACGTTAACACATTGCTAATATGTTAGCTTAACTCAAAATTAGCTCAAAAAACCTAAGAAGTTGCCAAATTAGCCAAAAAAGCTAACACGTTGCTAATAT
>NC_050530.1:3202603-3207007 GCF_002922805.2 Oryzias melastigma
GTTTTCACTCAATCAGTTTAAGTTTGCTCATCCACATCCAAAAAAAAGTTTCTTTTTTTTATGGCTGACATGAAGAGTTTTTGGTTTTATTGCAGCTACAACCTTTATAAATGTTTTCATGTTCAGCTTATTCACAGAAACGTCAGCTCACGTTCAGCCTTTTTTACTGAACGTGAGCTCGCGCTCAGCTTTTTCATTAAACGTAAGCTCGCAATCAGATTTTTCACTGAACATAAGCTCGCGTTAAGCTTTTTCACTGAACATGAGCTCACGTTCAGCCTTTTCACTGAACGTGAGCCTGAGTTCAGCTTTTTCACTGAGCATCAGCTCACGTTCAGCCTTTTTTTACTGAACGTGAGCTTGAGTTCAGCTTTTTCACTGAGCGTGAGCTCATGTTCAGCTTTTTCACTGAACGTCAGATCATGATAAACTTTTTCACTGAGCGTAAGCCCGTGTTAAGCTTTTTCACTGAACGTGAGCTCACGTTCAGCCTTTTTTTACTGAACGTGAGCTCGAGTTCAGCTTTTTCACTGAACATGAGCTCATGTTCAGCTTTTCACTGAATGTGAGCTCACGTTTAACTTCCACAAACCTCCAGTGAAGCTGCGTTCTCATGAAACGCTTTAACACGGTAAGCATGCGGTCAACCTGGAGGAGCTGAGGATCACCGCTGACCCCATTTTTAGCTTTAAAAGCACCAAAAAGAATTTATCGCTTAAAGGCTTTTTGTCATCGTCAATTAACCTTACCTTGGATTTTTTTTTCATTCTTCTGACTTAATCTGCTCTTACTTATAATCTATTACTTATATTAAGAATTCTTACCAAAACAAATTCTAGCTTTATTGGCAGCTGTTGTTTCACTTATAAAAATGGAAAAACATTTTGTATTCTTTATTTTTTTTAACTATTTTTTTTTCTAGATCAGTTTTAATCATCAATTCGTTTTGTGTCTTTGTGCTAATTTTGTGAACCAGCTTCGTTTTTACTTATCTAAATGATACTTTTACAAGAAAATAAGAGTAAAAAGTTGTATTTTTGACGCGTTTTTGTGCAATTAAAGATATCACATGATGGATTTTTATTTTTTAGAATAAAACCCAACATTGAAGAAACTAGAAAATTCAAGTGTTGTCGACAAAACCTTTGAGCATCGGGTGATGCAACGTTCACTCCAAACGTTTACACCGAGCGCCACGCATTCCTTGTTTAAGGGTCAGTGTTCCTGCCCTCTGCTCTGTCCAGTTGCATACCTGAAGTGACGCTGTAAGTAATAAAGTAGGACCTCCTTTGATCTGATGCCCCACCCAGAGGCTTCTCCCTCCACGCAGACAAAGCTCTAATTCATCGCCGGACCTGCCTGTTCAAAGCTCGGCCTCTCCACGCCGGGAAACTCTAAACTAAAGCCCCAGACAGGCTCTTTTAAACACCCACTCAGCCCCTGGGCTCTGAGGTGACTGGATGAGTCCACATAAGTCACGGTAGCCTGCACAGATCCTCTCTCCAGCCCCGCAGCGCCACACCTATCCCCTTCAGGTAACAGGTGGATTATTGGTATTTCTGCATTCTCCTGTCCGCACTGAGTGTGGGAAAACGTCGGTTGGAATCTGCTGTGAATTTTTCCTCCACTTCGTGGGGTTTGAAGCATGAAGGAGGCAGATGGGTTGACTCCCCCGTAGGTTCCAGCTTTCACTCTGTTTGTTTTTTGCTTTGTAATCCACTGTTATGACCCCAAATAGGAACCGATTCAGCCACTTGAGTTAAACGGCTGAAAGGTTTGGAGCTGAAACGCTACGTTTCACCGCGGAGTCGCGAACGTATGTTGGAGGAGCGGCTCCCGACGGTACGTACACAAGCGTTCAAGCGGCCGCTTCTGATGAAAAGTCTATGTAAATACACGGAAAGCATCATTTTGGGCTCACAAATTCAGAAATCTCACATTCACACAAGTTTTTAAGTCCAGTCAGTCACTTGCTCAACCAATAAAACGGGCCTTCATTGATCGCACACTGAAAGTTCAACCAGTTGAACTTTTAAAATCACAAAACGGCTATAGAGCCTAAAAAAGTCAATTTTTAGGCTCTTTTCTCCTCCATGGTACAGCACATTGTGGAATACCCAATCCTAAGTCCCTACAGCTTCCCCTTAAAACAACAAGTTTGGACACCACTACATCTCCAAATGTCCCTAAAATTGGACGGTATGGGGGAAGAGTTTGGATTCGGCCCAAGTCTTTCATTAATCGGAATAGAGCTGAGAAAGAAACAGTCTGGGTCAAAATTTGCAAGATTTGTTCCGCAAACCACAGCAAATGAGTGTTTTCTAGAACCAGGTAGTGACTCAATGAACAAATCAATGTGGCCCCATATGGTTCACCTTTGGGCT
This sequence comes from Oryzias melastigma, assembly GCF_002922805.2. Classification (NCBI taxonomy): domain Eukaryota; kingdom Metazoa; phylum Chordata; class Actinopteri; order Beloniformes; family Adrianichthyidae; genus Oryzias; species Oryzias melastigma. The sequence continues at coordinate 3,204,988 of NC_050530.1, forward strand.
GAATCGGTGGGCCCCAAGTGGGGTTTTCTGCAGGTTCCATGGTGGCCCCATCTGTGTTTGCCCACACTGGCTTTAATGGGGACTCAGTGGTCTGGGTCCCTATGCTAAACAGCGTGGAGAGTTGGCGAGCCAGACTACTGAGTGCCCACTCAAGCCAATGTGTGCAAACCCCCCTGGGGCCCACCAATTCCGCCCAAAGGTGAACCACACTGAAATGTTGACTGGAGACAGACTTGTGTGACCATCGTATGCTAAAAGCATGTTCAAGAATGCCTGTTGTCGTGTACGTAGCAGAACACGTTTGTGTTTCTTGCTTGGTTCCAATGAAATCCCTATTCCGGGATGAGATTTGTCGTGGTAGGCGTTAAGACCTCCAGACTTACACGGCTGTCACAGACCAAAGCTGTTTGTAGTTTCAGTTCAAAACAGGCATCCGCTTCCAGTAGCGCCGGCGATGAACACTGTTATTTAAGTCGCCATATAAACAGAGATATGCCATTACACAACTCGATATGCTCAGGAGGCGATCCCCCCCTTGGGTGGTAAGAAGTTGAAAGTGTCGGGAAAGCCTGTACATGCTAGTATCTCATTTTTCTTCCTCCTTCTCTTTCCAACTGACCCTGTTTACTCCCGACTTGCCAAGTCTGTTCTCAGCCCGCCGCACACAGGGTCCCCAGGAGAGTGTACAGTTTCTGTTTTGACACCTGTTGCTAATTACACATGTAAATGATTGATCACCTGCGCTTGGACAGGGGGAAGCAGAGATGGAAGTTGCTGTTACGCGGCGGCCGTCCGATTATCTCCACGTCCGGGGACGGTTGCTGGCGCTGGGAACGGTAGAAATGGATACCTGCGATGGCCCGAGAGCTTGGAGATTAAGTTCTGAGCCGCCGCCGTTTGGACCAAAGCCCCTCTCAATTAACGGTCCTTGAGGAGCGAGCTGCACAGGTGCGTTTTGATATCTATGGCTCTTTGTTTGGTCTAATCCCACACAACTTAAACCAAGATTCACTGCCTGCAACTCTAAGCTGATTTGGTGACACCTGAGGGGCCCGGGCTGCTGAAAGCAGAACTCAGCTACTTTTGTGAAATGTGATTTGGCTAATTGATTTTGGAGTGGTTGGGCTGGACTGCCCAAAGGGGGGAAAGGGAACACCTCGGGCTCTTGGAAGCTTTTTTTCTCCTTCTTTTGCAGCGGTGCAGGTGGTGAAACTAACCTGTTGCTGCGTTTGTTCTCAGCTTTCAGGTGCAGAACTCCAACAGGCAAACTCACCAGAAATCATTAAGAAAATAAACACACAGAAAAAAAAATGGTCACAGCAAGAAGAGCTTTCACAGATGCGGTGAGAACTTCTGTTTTCCTCCAGCGCCTGGCAGCAGCTGTTCTCTGCTTTGACTCAGGTATGGAGCCAATCTCAAGGCCAGGAGGGCTTTAACCCCAATCTTCTGCTCTCTCGTCTCCCAGCCTGGCACACATGGACCGTGCAGCTGCACTTCCCATTGATCTACTCGGATGGCTGGTTGGAGGGAGATAGATTGGAGGGGAAATGGCTTAATTGTCCGCACTCTTGCTGCTGGAATGCAAATAGCCTCCACCGCGGCCTCCGCTGTGAAGAGAGCTTCACATTAAGAAGCTGAGGTCATACATGAGTAACAAGATCCACGAGAGAGCAGAAACATCACGCCCACTCCGCCTTCTGTTTTGCTGATATAGCGTTTGAGGACAGGAAGTTTAGCGAGTTTGGATCTTCCTCCTGAAACTCTTTTTTTTGTTTATATTTTCAGAGAGATGAAGGCTCGTGACTCGACGCAAAGGTGAGACATGAAAGAGTTAAACGCTGAGGCGTATGCATCCTGTCTGACTTTGATCTCCGCCTCAGGTAGCTCTTTCACAGCCATCAATTTTGGCCAGGAGCTGCGGGGAGGGAGGCTGCTCCTTCTGAGAGCGGGCTTGCTCAGACGGGGACCGTCTGTTCGCCCCGACAGACAAATCGCACGAAACGCCGCCCTCAGAGGAGCT
>NC_050530.1:3207315-3211331 GCF_002922805.2 Oryzias melastigma
GCCCCCATTCCGATGCAACCACTTGTAGATGGCAAGATCCATAAACGTCAGGGGGGTCAAACTCAATCGCACAAAATCCAAAACACACCTTAGGTCGCGGGCCGAACGGGATAAACATTTATTGAACCCTAAAACACATTTTTAAAACCGAATGCTGTAAGCTGAATTTGGCCGCTGAAGATACTTGTAATTTCAGCTGAAGATGCTGAAATTGATGGCTAAAAACACTGAAAATTCTGAAACTAATAGCGAGCTAAAATATTAGCTAAATCCCAAATTAGCCATAAAAAAGCGCAAAAAATTAGCAAAAACAGCTAGCTTGTGGCTAAAATATTAGCTAAACTTGAAAATATCCTAAATACTTTAAAAAAAACCTAAATTATCCAAAATAGCGATGTAAATATTACCCTAACTCCAAAAAATATTTAAAAGAAAATCCTAAATTAGCCAAAACGGCTAGCATGTAGCTAAATAGAAGCTAAACTCCAAAATACCCTAAAAAAACAAACAAAAAAACACCTAAATTTGCCAAAACAGCTCAAATGTAGCTAAATATTAGCTAAACTCCGAAACAGACTCAAAAACAAAAAAAAGGCTAAATTAGCGAAAACAGCTAGCATTTTGCTGAAATATTAGCTAAACTCTGAACCAGCCAAAAAAATCTAGCAGAATGCTAATTTTTAAAACTTTAAAACCGTAACTTTTTAGCATAATTATGAATAATAAAAAGTCAGGAATATTATTCTAGACTAAATCAACTTAAACCTTAAATAACTTTCAACATTTTAATCTCCATAAAAATATATTTTGTCAAAATTAGACAAGTTAGAAATAAGCACAATATAACATCGGGTCATTAATAACAATAAATAAAATGATCTGGAGGGCCGGATCCGGCCCCCGGGCCTTGACTTTGAGATGTTTTCCTCAAAACTGGATAGCTTTAATTTTGCTCACCCAATTGTTGCACCGCTAATGTTAGCTTGAGGCTATGTTAGCTTGCACTGCTAATGTCAACTTGAGGCTATGTTAGCTTGTGCTGCTAATGTTAGCTTGAGGCTTTATTAGCTTGCACCGCTAATGTTAGCTTGATGTTATGTTAGCTTACATTAGCTAATGTTAGCCTTGCTAGGGGCTACAAACTAGTGGAACATCGTAAACAAAGGGATGATGGGAAATGAGTGTATGCTTACTTCCCGCCAACAGTCCGGAGCGCGACCTGACAAAGATGGCGCCAAGACTTCATTAGCCAGAAGCTGAAATTCCACAGGTTTTTAGAATTTTGGAATTTTACTTTAAATATAAATAAAAGTGTTTGATTAGCTTAAAATGGGGCAAAAAAGAGTTATACTGGCTTTTAAAGTTGATATTAATCAATTTACATCAGAGCTTTAGCTCCGGTGTTTACATATCTTTGACTAAGATAACTTTACGATCCTTATCCTGTCACTGGGCCGGATTAAACCATCTGGAGGGCCGGGTACGGCCCCTGGGCCGAATGTTTGTCACCCCTGGTTTAAAGCTTAAAACAGGAAAACATGTAACTGTTGGGGTCACCAGTCAAATTATTCTTTGTTTTGCTGACTGAATGGCGGGGGAGGGGCCACGTGAACTTCCATTTTGTCCGGGCGCCATCCTGTTGTCTGCAACCAGGTCCTCTTGAAAGTCCCGCCCACAATTCAGAGGCGAATTTCCGAATCCTTCTTCTTCATACCAAGCTGTGTTTCCATTAGACAAATGCAAAAAACTTTATTGAATTTTTAGAAATATCATAAAAACGCAAGTTTGCTTTTACAAAGTTTTCTTTAAATCTTAATTATGCAAATAAACACAAACCAATTCGCGCAATAAGTAAAAAAATAAATAAATAAAATAAAGCACTGCGACGGATGTGAACTTTGTGAACAGCAGATACATTCACATTTCTGCCACAACACTAGCGCTAATCATTATCTATCAAAGGAGACGTCAGCGTGGTGTTGTTGTTGGTCACATGACTTATTTAATTTTTAAAAAGTGTTTCCATTGCAGTTTTGCCAAATTTGTCAGTTTAGCAAAAACCACATCCTTCAAGCGCAATAATTTTTTTTTTTCAATTAATGCGAGTTTTTTCAAAACGACTCCATTAGGAGAATTTATTATCGTCATGAATCGGTCCGCTGTCTCCCCATCAACGGGATCCATCACCTGAGTACTAGCACTTCCTGGGTCTCCACACTACACTTCCCATAAGCCCCTGCTGTCACTCCCAGAAACCCCACCTCTCCCTGTAGCATTTAGTCAGAGTGCGAAGTCTTGTTTGTGCCTCTGTGCCTGCATTACTGAGCGTTCTCATACTGACCTGATCTTCTGCTTCGTCTTTGACTCTGACTGTCTGCCGCCTGCCCCGACCCTCACCTGGACCCTGACCACTCTGGTTGTTCATGCTCGTGCTTGACCTCTGACCCTGATTTAGCTTTGTGGACTTTTAGCTGTGCTATAAAATCTGCTGAATGAGAATGTAGCTACTACTATATCCGAAAAAAACGAAACTATTTCTTGGATTTTTGCCTAAAAACAGCGTAATAATAATTTAAAAAGAACCAGGAATGCTTTAAAAATAGATCATAAGATGAACATCTGAAGTGTAAAACCAAGAATCAGTGAAACAGTATTAAAGCCTTAAACTAATTTAAATATATTTTGACATATTTTTTTATTTGTATAGATTTTTGTTCCTTTATTGTGTCAAAACTCAATTTTCTTCATTTCGTCTTTTTAAAGCTGAACTTGTTTTGCAGCTTAGCCCCGAGTCGCCGCACATCAAGGGCGCACGCCGCTCCTGTCAAGTTCAAAAGGCTCAAACTCCCCCTAACCAGCTTGAACCGGGTGAGCAGGGTTAACACAAACAGATAGATGGATCGCTCACTAAAGTTGCAGGAAAAAAAAAACGTTTTTTTTTCTATTTTTTTCCCTGGAGCTGATGGAGAAATACTTGTCACCTTCAAACGAATCATTTTACGAAGTGACATTGCGTTACTTTTTTTTTCTTTTTTTTAAGGAGATTTATGGATTTTATTTTTTAAAACAATTTTACTTTGAAAAAGCGATTATCTCATTACTTATAACCTTTAACCTTTTTGGAATTTTAAAAAAACATTTTTGTAATATAAGCAAAAAATTGTTTTATTTACAGGTGAAATATTTGCCCAATAAATATTTAATAATTAAATAAATGATTTAATTTTAGCTTCTAAGTGGCTAAAACCATCAAAAACATCACTGATACATTTTTTCCTGAAGGACATTCGATCGTCAGCGTAGTAGAAACCGGGTCCTGTGAGGCCATTGTGTGCCGTCGCAGGTCACAATGGAACTTAACACTTGACAGAAGCAGGTTTGTTGTCAGGTGCTGAACTTGATCCCGTCAAGTTGTTCTCATTGAAGAGGGATAAAGAAAGGGCTGTGACCTCTTTGCTGTGAAAGCTTTCTATGCAGTCCAAGTTCATCTTTCCACTTTATTGGTGGTGCGATTCATTTAGTGTTTGTGAAATCTGATTTTTGGGAATCTTTCCTCTGAATTTCACCTTCTTGAAGTGATGTGCGCGGTCTGCCCGCGGGCCTCGTGAAGGGGCTTCACGTTACCGGGGGGACAGGCGGGTAACTTCAGATGGATAATCCTCGGACTTGGTAAACCGGTCTTTAACAGACCCGGCGTTTGAACCTGGTAACCTTTCGTCATGTGTCATTGTGTGTTGATTGGGTGTGATTCCCATGAGTAAATCATGTTCACCGTGTCATCTCCACACTTCCATCTGTCAAAAAAATAGCTGTAAATAAATGTTTTTGACATTTTGATGCTTTTCTAATCATCCCGACATCTGCAGCTTGTTAAGGCCTTTCTAGTGACTTTTATGGCCGTTGAAGTCGTCTTTGTTGTTTCTTGTGGAGGTTTATGGCCTGAAGACATTGTTTGTGCGTTCTCATTGTCATCACAGACGAACTCAGTGGGTGATTTTTTTTTTTTTTTTTTTTTT
>NC_050530.1:3211465-3213909 GCF_002922805.2 Oryzias melastigma
AGCCGGGGAGTCTGGAATGTGTGTTTGGGGCGAGATTTTGCGAGGAGTGTGAAAAAACAACAGCGCTGTAAACACCGAGGGCAGATCCAGACTGACTTCTTTGTTCCAGATGTGGAGCGGCTGTTGGAGCTGCTGCTGCTGCTGCTGCTGCTCGCTTTAACCTCTGCCCATCCCGGAGCAGGTACCGCTGCAGGATTTAGACCGCACCGGGTCGGGCTGAAAGGAGAGAAATGTCTCCGTCTCAATGAAACTTTTCACTTTAGCCTTCTTTTCTGTTTCTGTCGGCCTCGATTCAGCCAATCAATTCAAGTTTAAGCATCACAGTCTGGAAATAATTAAGTGCAGGGATGAATTCAACAAGGAAAGATAAAGAAAAGACTCAAAACCTTTGGTTTTCCCGAATTACCAAAAGTTAAACAAACCAAAAGTGAATCAATAAATAATTTTTCTTGATTTATTGAAATATTTTAAATTAATTTAATTTAAAAACATGTTTTATTTAGCTTATATTAACAATGTAGGTGATTTTTTTGTATTTAATTAAGTATTTTTTGTCTTTTTTCATCTCCAGTTTTCGCGTAAGCAACACATTCATTTAAAAACAAATAATAAATTAATCCTTTTATTCAATACTCCTAAATGGAAAGTTAATAATAAGATTAATTAAATTAATAATTTTGGAATGAAGCTCTAAAGCAAAATTAAATCAGAACTGGCTTAAATAAAATAAAAATTGAAGTATATATAATAATATATATAGTTTGTGTGGTTATTAAATAAAATAATGTTGATTTAAATGAATTAAAAATAGTTTAAGGGAGAAATTCCTCCTCATGTTTCACTAATCAAACTACATTTTTATCCATTTTGGTTGATGTTGTGGATAACTCCCGCGAGCGCCTCCAGGAGCGTTTGAGGAATGGCTCCGCGCGCGCGCGCATGGATGTTCCTGCTTGGAGGCGACACATTCGGACCGACCATCCTCTCCGCGGCTCCTCCTCTCCTTCAGCCTGAGGCGGAAAACAGTCACAGAAATATGTAAACCCCATTGTTTTGCTTTGTTGGTGCGTAAAGTTTGACGGATTCCTTTTGGAATAAATGGATGAATTTTCATTTAAAGGATGTTCATACTTTGATTTGTGTTCTGATGGACACGTGGCCTCTTTATTTGTGCCCGTTATGAGCCTATAAAAGAAGAAGAAGAAGTTTGTATCCAGTCCTGCGAGGCCCCAGCAACAGATCTGGAACATGACGTGCCGGCTCTGATCTGCCGGCTCGGGAATGTGCTTTTGGTTTTTGCGCACAAAAGAATGCTGTCCCTCCCTGCAGCCTGACAGACGAACTCAACTGGTGTCAGTTTTGTGCGCACACCTCTGACAAACACACCTCTGCAGATGCGTGCTCGTGCCAACTGCGCTGCCAACAGACGCCAGAAAGTCTGTCCTGCATTCAGACGCTGCGACTGTTACTAACTTCACCGCGTTTGCGTGTCTTAATAAAGCCGCGGCGAGGACCCAACCCAGCACTGTGCTGCAGGGCTCCGCTTTGTTCCTCCATCCTGACACATGCGTAATTACAAGCCTCAAAGAGACTTCTATTTTTTTGCGTCATGCCAGCTTTTTTTCCCCTTCTTTTGCGCACACCTTGACTCACGCAGAGACACACATATGCGCCTCCAGAAACTCAGATTTTGTGCGCACTTTTTTAAAAGAACGCAGCACCTGCTGCAGATTCAACATCCCTCAGATGACCGGCTGCTGCACCAGTTTCCAGATTTGATTCTGAAACGTCCCAAGCTCAACATTCATCACTTTTTATTATAAGTGCCAGTTTTACTTTAATAAAAAGCTGTGGCCTTGTTCGGCTTGGTTTGAGGCCTGTGGGGAGTTTGGGAAGCGGGCCAGCCCCCCCGCAGGCCTTAAATGTCCCGGTAGATGCTCACATACGACGACATGACCAAAATGAAGGGATTGGACAGCAGCTCGGCCACAAGACTCCGACAGTCTGGGATTTATCACAAATAAAAGCGTCATTTGGGCTGCTTCTCTATAAATCAAAAAAAGTGTTTTGGATGAAATGTTGCTGTCTAACATGAATTGTTTCTCTTGTTCCAACGTTTATAAGACTGTTGATTTTTCAAAAGTGGGTTGCAAAAGCAATTTGGGCAAATAAAACATCTTTTCTGTGCTGATTCCAACATTTTACGCACAAAAAGTTACGTAAAAAGGAACAAATCTAGATTCTGACATGATTTTCTTTGAATTTTACATCTAATTGGAAGTAATTAATGAATAAATAAACAAAATAAATCCAAAATTTAACTAAATGGTGCATTTGATAGATAGTTTCAAGGAGAATATTGTAGCTTTTCTACTTATTACTACATTTTTTATTGCGTAAAAGCTAAATCAACATTAAATGAAGGTTCTGCAGGACACTTGGGG
>NC_050530.1:3213927-3220390 GCF_002922805.2 Oryzias melastigma
CAACAAAAAAATATATTGAATTGATTTTTCAAAAGTGGGTTGCAAAAATAATTTAGGAAAATAAAACATCTTTTCTCTGCTGGATCCAACATTTTTGCGCAAAAAATATAAAAAAATACGTGCGTAAAACGTAACCAAACTGGAATCTAATAAGATTTTCTGTGAACTTGACATCTTATTGGGAGTAATAAATGACTGAAGAAACTAAATACATTCAGAATTTGACTAAATGTAACATTTGATAGATATTTCCTATGAGGTTTGTGATGTTTTTACTCAATGTTTATTGCGTAAAAGCGCCAATAAATGAAGGTTCTGCAGGACACTTGAGGGGGTGTGTTTTCCAACAAAATATATATTCCAAGTCTACCTTGCGGATGGATGTTTGTCGCGCAGCGTGGACAAGGAGGAGGTGCTGCACCGCAGCTTCATCCTGCGTGATGAAGCTAATGGTGGAGCTCTGGTGACAGCCGGCCGCTGAAGACCAATCAGAGAGCTCGCTGATGGAAGGCAGTGCGCTTGAGGCGATGCAGGCAGGAGCTGTTTGAAGAACCATGTCAGCTCCTCTTCTCGTGTAAACACGGACACCTCTCGCTTTTATTCGTTTTTCTCCCCCCAAAACACCTGCAGCGCGCGCGCGGGGACCCGCAGAGCTGCGTGGGAGTTTCCTTCTTTGCCTCCTCCAGTGTGGATTTGTTGCAACATCTCCTGACAGAACTCATGAATCCCTCCTCAGAGCGACGGCTTTATGGACTCGCGCATTAGCTAATGATGTCTATGGGTTTCATGCCCGACAGTCTGAATGGCTCCGATCCCTCCAAGTCGGCCTTCTTAGAGTTCGGCCACGGGCATCCGGCGCACCAGCAGCACCCGCAAGGACTCCCGCACATCTACCCCGTTCACGGTCTGCACGCCGCCGGCCATTCCCAACACGAAAGTCCCTTCACTGGCAACGCGTCGTATGGCCGCTCTTTAGGATACGCGTATCCGGGCGCGGTGAACGCGCATCCACCGTCCGCGTACATGCCCTACCAGCACAGCAACCTGAACGGCGGCGGCACCGGTCTGGTCAACAGCAGGTTAGAACCGACAGGTATGTGGGGGGAAAATATCACCGAGTGGAGCTGCTTACCGCAGATTTGTGTTTGTGCGCAATTACGCGCAAAGCGCGCGTTTTCCTTGGAAGAAAACGACTAATACCACGATTAAAATATGTCAAACATGAATTGTTAAATATTAATAAAAGCTTCTAGAAATGTTTACAAGACTAATAACACATTTTGGGTCATTCAAATTGGAACTGGAGTGTCTCCAAATCAAATTTATTGATGTCATAAATACCGATTACGCAATAATTTCATCTGGAGATCAAAAATAGTAAAATTTTCTACAAAGATTTGCTTATTTAGGCTGAAGTTTCTAATATTTTAGCACATATGACATCTATTTTTCTAATATTGAAAAAAACTCTTTGATTCGCATAGAAAGTAAGTTGGATACACTTTAAAGTTGAACATTTTGAGGCATTTATTATCAAACACTTAACAAATCGATATTTTATTATTTTATCTTGTTGTAGATTATCTTCTTTGAGACTTTTCATGCATTGTGAGATTTTAGTATTTTGATTTTGTGCAAAAAATGTGAAAAGCAGTTTGTTTCTCTTCTTAAATAGTCAGAAAGTTCGTGAACTTTATGAGAATTGAAGGAGACGCGTGTACGTGTTCTTCCTCTCGTACTCGCGGCCTAAAGAAATCTATTTGTCTCCTGTCTGTTCCCTCTGTAAGATCGAGACAAGTCTTCGGTGATCGAGGGCAGAGACATCCGTCTTGTCAATGGGAAAGGGAAAAAGATCCGAAAGCCTCGGACCATCTACTCCAGCCTGCAGCTGCAGGCGCTGCACCAGCGCTTCCAGCAGACTCAGTATCTGGCCTTACCTGAACGCGCCGACCTGGCGGCCAAACTGGGACTCACCCAAACTCAGGTGAGGCTGTTCTGCCAATCATACATTTTTAAATCACATTTTTTAACGATCTGAAGTGGTTTTAACTTTGAGAAGAAGTGACGGAGGAGAAAGGAGAAAGCTGTGATTTACAGAAAGCGTTCTGTTAATGAAAAACAAAGATTTGCTTCCTAAACGAAATTTCCAGACTTTATCTCTGTCAGTGAAGTGGCCCCGCTGAGCGAAACATTTATTTATTTAGTTATTTGTTTGTTTATTATCTTCCTAGTTCGTTTATGATGGAGATTTGGGATGATTTGAGTTTCTGGGACACCCTACAGTGGGAGTGCGCACCAAATTGATGGTTACACGCAAGTGCACTTCCAGCTATGCCAAAGTTAGTGAGTGGCATTTATTTCAAAATAAGAGACGCACAATGCAAAAATAAAAGCACCTCCTCCTCCTCCTAAACCTGCAGGAGCTCCACGTTCAGCTGGATTCTCTTAATCCTGGTTTTTGAAAGTCATCTTGCAGGGAAGCTTCTTCTTAATGGATTAGAAGTGGTGTTCCTGTGAAGATCCTTTCTTCCAAATGAGATGGGGATTTGCAATAATAACATAAAAATCAAAAGTAAGATTTGAAAAAGTAGCTTAGAGAAATAAACATCTTTTCTCTCCGGATTGAATGTTGTAAAAATAGGTGCGTAAAAAGGAACCAAACTGGAATCTAATTGGATTTCTGTGAATTTTACATCTAATTGGAAGGAATAATTCAGAAAATAAACAAAATAAATCTAGAATTTAACAAAACTTTACATTTGACAGATATTTTAAAGGTGAATAAAGAAGGTTTTCTACTCATTGCTACAATTTTTATTGCGTAAAAGCCAAAGAATCCGTAAATGACGCCTCTGTAGTATCTGTAAAAGCTTTTTTCCCTTCTAATGCTACTGAGATCTGTCATTTCTGAAGAATAAGTAGTCTTCTTTTTCATTCCTGCCCCCTAGGTGAAAATATGGTTTCAGAATAAGCGCTCCAAGTACAAAAAGATCATGAAGCACAGCAGCGGCTCGGAGGGAGATCACCTCCACAGCGCCAGCTCCATCTCCCCCTGCTCCCCCGCGCTGCCCCAGCTATGGGAGGTCTCCATTGCGAGCAAAGGAACCCAAATCCACCCGAACAATTACATGAACAGCTTTGGTCACTGGTACCCGAACCATCACCCGCACCAGGACGCCATGCCGAGGCCTCAGATGATGTGAGTGGACTGGAGGCTGCTGGGCTCATTTGAAGGGAGGCTCAGCGGGGATTCCATGTGGGAGCTGAACTCTTAGATGTGTGTTCTAAAAAAGAGAGACTTTGTTCACGTTTACTGACTGTATCTTAGTTTTCAAGTTCAGTCAGACACCTATTTTTTTAGTTGCATCTTTGCAGGTTTTGTTGAACTAAATCGAAGTTTTTCTGCATAAAAGAATTCTTGGAAATAAATTGTGTGCATGGATTTACATTCAGAATCTCAGCTGCAATCTTATTTATACACACAAAATGTTCTTGGTTAATGTGCTGGCGTTTCTAAACAATAGAGTCTTCCAGTAAATATTTGATTTTCTTATTAGAACGTTTAAAAAATGAATTTTTGAAAAATGAAAGAGGCTAAAAACAATCTTCTAGTTTAAAATGTCACAGATTTTTCCTTGGCGCTGCAGATTTGTCATCAAAAAGTCATATTTTGGAGTGACTACATTTCAATTTTAGACAATCATTAAACAATACATATGATATTTAAGTGATTAATTGTTTTTGGTTTTTAAAAAGCCCTTAAAGAAAAGCGATGGAGCAATTTTACCACCGTGCGTAAAAGCGGCCAAACTTTTACGCACGAAACAAAATGTAAATAAACGCATTCTAGCTTTAAAAGATAAAACAACTTGAATGTGTTTTAGCTTTTCTGGTGTTGAATTAAGCATCTGAAGGTACAGTCATCTCTTTTTTGTTTTACTAGACTCTCTTGGCGTGAGGAGAAAAGGGCGAACGTGCACGCAGGCATAGTTGAGGATATTTTCCTTCCTTCCAAAACGCGCTCGGACATCATAATCGTCGCTGTCAGGATAAAAATGATAAATGACCCCGATAAACCGCGCCTGATTCGTGCACTGATGTGCTCATTCTGATGCTTACACTGTTCCATCACAAAGAGCTGCTTATTTGGATCTTTGCGCTCCAATCGGCACCGATGTTCCTCATTAAAATGGAGCGCTGATTTCTGATTAATGAGGCTGAAAAGTGTGCTTCAAAAAAAGAGCAAGTGACTTTCATTTTATCCTTTTCATTCATCATCCGACTCTTCTGGTTGTCTGGAGAACATTAGAGGCAGTTTGTCTGATCAGGGATTAGAAGAAATAACAAATCAAAGTCGTTTTTACTGAGATTTCTCCTTGTATGGTTACAGCAAATACGATTTTGGATGTTTAACACAAAAAGAAATACATTTTCCATGACTTCAAAATCAATGTTCAAAGCTGCTTGACTCACCTGCTCGGAGAGGCGCGTTCCGCCGTCCTCAATGGAAGAACAAAGAATTTTCTCACATGACGCGCATTGAGCTGCATTAACATCCCTTCTTTATATACAGCCGCGCGCCCTTTCCTTTCCTTTCCTCTCCATCCCGCTGATTGTCTTGTTAAACGCACGTGGGCCCATAGAAAAAGAACAAGAAGAAGCTGCAGAAGAAGAAGAAGAAGACGCAAGTGACGGCGCAAATTATAGGCAATTTCACATCGGAATAATGGCTCGTGGAGTTGGACAGAGAAGAGTGGGACCTTTCAAATGCGGAGCAATTATCACGCAGAGGCTCCAGACAAGCGGGGGGCCTAATGATAACGCAGGATCGACTGTATCGATGATGTGGGTGCTTGGAGTTATCAGACATGAGGCGTCTGATGGGTTTTAATTGCAGGATAGCAGCGAGAGGGAGACTAGCGTGTTATTACATCTCAGTGTGTCTGAATGGGCGAACTGGGAAGCAGGTCTCTGCGGTGATTATTGTTATTAAGCCGGAGACATCTTTGGTAATAGCGAGCAGCTTCACAGCCTCCATTATGAGGGACTATTTATTGAATTTGTGTGCGCATGCGTGATTGGATTTTCGGTGGAGCTTCAGTCCAGTCCGGACTTGCCCTTGCCGGGCCCGCCCGGAGGTCAGGCAGGGTTCAAGAGTCCACAGCTGTCTGGAATGATCCGAGTTTATAACACACAAAAAAATAGAGCGCGTGAGTGATCCTAATGCGGCCGAGGCCCGCGCGCAGGCCCGGGCCTGGCTGTGGGGGACAGCTGCAGGAGGGCGACCTCCACCTCAACCCGCCCCAGAGGACGGGGTGCTGACACCGCGCTGCCTTATGTCGCAAAGGAGAGGAAAAACGGATGAGCGCGCTGGGGGCCGCGGAGGAGGGGGGTGATGTTGTGTTTGCGCGAGATCACATTCAAGTTCAACAGTTCACGGGCTTCTTTGAAAACGCGCCTGGGATGACATCGATTGGAGCGAAAGGAGGGGGGGCCACACACGCTGAGGGAGGGGGGGTCATTGGTATTAAAAGCTAATAGTGATCATGCGGCTTTTATCAAGTCTGGAATGACGACTGATGCCAACTGCAACCAACACTGTGGTTTCTGACAAGGGACGGAGCAAGAGGAGAGGCTGAAATACATGGGGGTGGGGGGGTGGAGGGGGTGCAGCTGAAACGAAGATATGAGTTCTTCAACAACATGACAGCTCAGAGGAGGCGTGCGTAAAATGTTGGAAGATTGCGTAAAAGGCGACTCAAAATGCGTAAAGTGCGAAAAATGTCGGAAATTCTTAAATAAATCTTAAAAATGATTTTAGTATTTAAGAAAAAAATCACAGAAACCAAAAGTAAACACACAATTTAAATTGGAAAACGCGCCACTTTGGGGGACATCCCGGGTTTTTGTATTTCCAAATGTCATTTGAAAGACGTTAAATAACAGGATTTGGTAGGAAAAAAGCTACTTAAAATCAGAATAGGTGCGTAAAATGTTAGAAGGTTGCGTAAAAAGCTACTTAAAGTGTGTAGAAATTTGGAAAATCTTTTAAAATAATCTAAATAAATCTTAAAAATTTCATTTTTTTCTTTTAATATTTAAGACAAATGCACAGATACCAAAAGTGAACACACAACTTGAATTGGAAAACGCGCCACTTCAGGGACATCTTGCGTTTTTGTGTTTGTGGCTGTCATTTGAAAGACGTCAAATAAGAGGCTTCAGTGGTTAAAAAAATAAAAATAAAAAAAATAAAATAAAAAAAAAGCTGCTTAAAATCAGAGTAAGTGCGTACAATGTTAGAATATTGCGTAAAAAGTTACAGAAAGTGCGTAAAATGTTGGAAAATCTTTTAAAATAATCTAAATAAATCTTAAAAATTCACTTTTTATTGCAATATTTAAGAAAAATGCACAGAAACCAAAAGTGAACACACGACTTGCGCCACTTCAGGGACATCCCG
>NC_050530.1:3221094-3225672 GCF_002922805.2 Oryzias melastigma
AATGTGTTGTGTTTCCAGTTGTCATTTAAAAACATCAAATAAGAGGCTTTGGTGAAAAAAAAGCTGCTTAAAATGCGTTAAGTGCGTAAAATGTTGGAAAGTATTTTAAAATAATCTAAAATAAATGTTAAATTTTTCTTTTTTTCTTTTATTTTTTAGGAAAAAATGCACAGAAACCAAAAGTAAACGCACGACTTGAATTGGAAAACGTGCCACTTCAGGGACATCCCGCGTTTTTGTGTTTCCAGCTGTCATTTGAAAGACGTTAAATAACAGGCTTTGGTGAAAAAAAGAAAAAAAAAAGCTGCGGGGAAGCTGTCAGACATGCAGATTCGCTCCACGGAACACCACGAGGCCCATAAAAAATAATAGCATTACAGAAACTCTAAAGTTTCTTGTGATTCTGCGCAGATTCCAGCTTGGCGCGCGTGCGAGCGTGCGTGGCCCCCAGTGTGAGGGCGCCCTGGTGGTCCGTGTGAACGCGATGGCCATTAGCCGTTTCTCCATCATCTAAATGATTATTTTAAACGCTCCATGTGCCCACAAGCCGTCACTGTTCATCGATGACACACAGAGCGCGCGGCGGCTTTTGATTTTTTCCCGCCTGTTCTTTTATGCTCCATTATTGTCGCTGTCATAACACTCATTATCAAAGCAGTTCGTCTCTGCAGCAGCAGCAGCATCTCTCAGCTGCTTTCCCATCATTTGGTCCAAGGAAACAAAAAGTCCCCAAATCCTACTTTTGTTAATTTCTTAAAATCTTTATTATTTTTGCAAAGAAAATCTTAATAAATTGCAAAAAATGGCTGCATTCTATTACTTTTTTGCACATAAATTAACAAAAAATCACTTTTCCTGTGCCGTGAATGCACCACCACCTATCTACTTTTAGTTCCAACAAAAAAGCTAATATTTTTTTCTAAATACTATAAATATCACTAGTACTACCATCAAAAATATTGCATTTCAATCATATTTATTGCATTTTTTTCACAATTTGCTCCCGAAACATTCAATTTACATTTTTCCAAAAGTAAAAAATCTCATTTTCTTAAACCAAACTTTCAACTTTTCTGTTTTCTTAAACTACAAACACTTAAAGACAAAAAGTTCTGGACACAAATTGAATTTAAAACCTTTATTCGTTTGACAGGAAGGCAACAAGTCGATTAATTACATGAATACAAAATAAAAGGTCCTTGAAAGCACCACGGTTCAAGCAAATATGATAATAGTGGTTCTGGTTATAAACACTTATTTACAGCCTTCGACATTTTTTTATACAAATCCACATAAATATGACCTGAGTTGAACTTTCTCTACAAACCCACGTGCGTGGGTCAGCCGCACAGTTTTGACGTTTGTTTGTTTGTTACTTTTTTTAAAAAAATGCATTTTCATTTACAGAGGGAGTTAGGAAGCTACACTTATAACAGTAGCATAAATAATATAAAAACAAAAATAAAACACGCCGGATGTCCGTTAAACACGCTGCCAAAAAGTGACCGGAAATCCTTTGATGCGCTTCGTGAAAACCTAAAAACATCCTGGATCATCCAAAACCAAAAATCAAGCGCGCGGCAGGCCTGCTCCGTGTCCGTGTTTGCTCTGCAGAGTCCCTCGCGTGGACAGACCACCACAACACATCTGCCTCTTGAGTGAGTCCGTGTTAATAGACAGCTCCCACGCTCTGCTGCGGGACTTGGTGGTGCACGGTGCCCGGATGCTGCAGGTGCGAGCCCTGCTGGTACCAGTGGTTGTTATAATCCTCCAGGTAGGGCGGCGACGAGCTGTGCGCCGGCTGCGGCGCCTGGGGCCGGCTGATCGGCGTGCTCTGCGGGGTGCTGTTATCCCAAACTGCGGGGGAGGGCGGGGAGTTGCAGGCCATGGAGTCGCTGGCGTTGGGGCTGTGATCCAAAGGAACCTCGCCGTTTTTGTACAATTTCTTGAACTTGGATCTCCGGTTCTGGAACCAAATCTTCACCTGAAACGAATAAATGAATCAATCTTAGTAAATAAATAAATAAAATTGACATTTTTGTTAACAATATTTTATTTTTTTACTTCCATTGGGTGCGTAAAAATAAAAATTCACAGTGCGTAAAAATCAAAAATCGCTCTTTGGTGCGTAATTACGCACCCGTGTGTGCATAAAGGGGTGATTTACGGCGCCACATGGAGCACCGAATCATTTAATAGGGTCGATGACTCTATCAAAGACGACATACCTGTGTCTGCGTGAGGCCGAGCTGGGCCGCCAGCTCCGCTCTCTCGGGGAGGGCGAGGTACTGCGCTTTCTGGAAGCGCCGCTGCAGAGCCGCGAGCTGGTAGCTGGAATAGATCGTCCTCGGCTTACGGATCTTCTTGGGTTTCCCATTCACCATGCGGACTTCAGGTTCTGGCTCTTCTTTTACTAAAAAAAATAAAAACAAAACGAATTATGAAAGGGAATCAACTAACACAAACAAAAAGTAAACTATCGATTTTAACTTTGCGAAAAAGTTCCTCGAATTTCAGGGAAAATACAAAACAATTTGAGATAAAAAAAATAAATAAAATACAATTTGTTACATATGATTTGGCAAAACAGATTTTTAAAAGTTAAATATGTTTTTCCTTATATTCCATAAATATGTCCTTACCGAGTTTAGTCAAAAACCTAAAATTTCATTATTTTAACTTTATTTTTCTTTTTAATTAATAAAATTATGTTTAGATTTAAGTTTATTTTACACAATCAGAAGCTTTAAAGTATTTTATGCAATTATAATTACAAATGATGTAAAATAAAAATGAAACAACTTGAAAATTTCGACTTTTGCTCCCATTTTTACGCACACTAACAGCGGTTTCTGTGCGTAAAAGCGCATGAATGTACCTGATCCCGGAGGGGAGGCCTGCAGATGATCTCTGTTGTAATGTCCGTACTGTCTGTAGCTGTTCGTATAAGAATATTCAGATTTGGTGGCGTAGGCTCCAGCGGCTCCCATTCCGTTTAGATTGAACTGGTGGTGGTAGGAGTTCATAGGCTGTCCGTACGGCTGACTCTGGTAATATTCGTGGTGGCCCGTCTGTCCGCTGTAGTAGCCCATGTCCGTCACGGAAGACTCGGGCAGCGTGGGGGAGTCCTTGGAGTTCGGGTGGCAGCTCATAGATCCGGGGAGGTCGGTCAAAATGCTGGCGATCTTCTTGTCGTAGGTCTGTCCGGCGCTCATGGCTGAACGCGGAGGAGTGGATGAGGAGGCGCGCAGAAGGGGAACCCGCTGCTGCGTGGTCGCTCTCGGAACGCGCGCGGCTCGGCTCAGTCCGGTTAGTCCTCAGAAAGTGTCGGAGCAGCAGAAAGTCGGTTGTGGCATTGCTCAGCCTTGTGGCACAGAGTTATAGAGCTGGGCTGGATCTGCCTTCCTATTGGCTGGAGCACCCCCCCCCCCCTTCCTCCTCCCAGCTGCACTCTTTGGGGCTTTTCTCTTTTTTTCTTCTTTTCTCCTACATTAACCTGTTCTCTGGCGCGCCGGTTCCGTGCGCCTTTTTGGCACCGTTTGTTCCAAAACTCCAGAACCATCAAACCCCACAGACTGATACCTGATGGAGTTGCGACACGACCAAAGTCGGCGTGTTTGCTTAATCCTGCAGCCAGACCGTCTCCTTAATGCTTTTATGCAATGTTTTCTTAACAGTGCCTTAAGATCACACTTATTCTGAAGCCATTGAGGAGCTGCCAGCCGACCTCCCACCGCCTGCTTTTGTCATTCAAAGCTTTTGGCGGACAGCGAACTTTATGTAAACACGACGGAGTCAGATACGTAAAGGACTCGTTCAACTGATTAGGCTGGAGGGGAAATTCCTCTCCGTGGAAGCAACTTTTACGCGCTGATTCTTGAGAAAGACGCGACAAAAGTTCACAAGAATTACAAACGAGGACAGTTTTATTGGCTTTAGGGAACACTTTTACGCACATCAAAATTACAATAAATGATTTTTACTATATTTCTGTCTTTTGCCGCACGTATCGTGTGGATTACATGGTGCACAGCGCCACCTTCCTGTCTTTTTAAACATTTTTTTCCAAGTTTCTCTCTTAAAACAGACAAATAGAACTTTAAACGTCTGAAAATATTTATTTAATTGTTGCTAAATTTATCTGAAGCTATTTTATGTTCTAAAATGACACAAATTGACCTTATTAAAATATTTTTTGAAAGTTATTTAACGTTTAGCCTTAGTTACCTGTTAAACTCTGATGTAACACTGCCCTCTAGTGGAAGAACTATGAAGTACAGGGAAAAAATCACGAATGGACTAATTTTTCTGGGAGTTTCTTTGTGCACAAAAGAAAAATGCGTTTTGAAAAAGTAAAGAAGAATACAATTACCTTTAGAGAACACATAAATCACTCATGAACTGGATTTAACTACTCGTCAGTCTGTATTTTTAAGGATTTCTCTGATATTTTATTCTAAAATTAAAGTTAATTTTCATCTGAAATTATTACAAATTTTACAAAAATAATTCATTAAAAATGTATCTGTCGGATTCAAGAAGATAGAAGCGTAAAACCATTATGCAAGAAATTCTAAA
>NC_050530.1:3225752-3228726 GCF_002922805.2 Oryzias melastigma
AAAAAAAGTTGAATTGTGACTTTATTAAAATATAAGCTAAAGTATAAAGTACCATTTGAAACAAATGCTCTGTTTTATCCCAGATAAATGGAGATTTTAGCCAAGATTTCCCCATTTATGTATTTAACAGTTGTATATTTTAGTACTTTAGGAACACCGGCTCCTGCATTTGATCCCAGGACAAATTTTGAGAAAAGTTTTTAGTAAGTTTTATATTGCTTCACATTAAGCTGCATCAAAAAATGTGCATAAAAATAAAATAGGACAATTTTATATTAAAAAAAACCAAAAACACATTTTTGGTCGGATTTCACGTTTCATGAAGGTCAAAGGGCACAAACAGATTTCAAGAATGTGTCTTTTACTATTTACTAAAAATGACTAAAAGTAAGAAAATACTTTCATTTAAATATAATTATTATTTTTTACACCATATTTTTTTCAGTTCACACAAACACAAATATGTTTAACACTTCTATGAAATTAAAGAATCTGAAAGTTTCCTTTTTTTTAACAGGTCTGTATGGAGTCTTGTTCCAAACTTCTATCACCTCAGTTTATTTCTTCAATTTTTAACATAATCGTTTTAATAAAAGTATCAATTCTTGAAATTTTCCTGATGTTCTCACTTCCTGAAGATGGTTTTCCTATACATTGTCAAATTAAACATCATTTTTTGTTGTTCCATAGTTTGTATTTTCTGTTTTGTGTTAACTGTCTGTTCAATAAAGTTAAAAAAAATAAATTAAAAAAAACACCAGCGATTTGTATTGTAGTAACATAAAACAACCACAAGAGGGAGCTCGCGCTTTCAAAATACCAACTTTTGAGAATTGGAAAAAACAAAACAAAACCAAAAGTTGTTTTAAAAAAAACAACTAACTTGCAAATTATTATAAAACAATAATGGAAATTTATTGTATTATTAATTTGAATTTTTTTTCACTTTAGCTGATATTTTAGTTAATTCACAATATAACTCATTTAATCCTATTTCTGTTTATTTAGAAAATAAATGTAAAAATATATATTTTTTATGACTTATAAAAGTGTACTGATATATTTCTTTTATATGATGTTACTGAGGACTAAAATATTGATGACAAACATGTTAAGCACAGTAAAAACTCAAGACTTTTGAGACCGACTCCATGAGGGCGTCCTCGTGTCGGGACAGGTTTGGGCTGCAGAGAATCCGAAAGAATCAAACATACAAACCCAGAACATCTGTTAAGGAGAAGTGAGAGACGAGATTACAGCTGCAACGATGACACATTCTGGATAAATGTGGAGAAGAGAGACGAGATTTATGATCGGTGAAAATCCTCTACATTTGTTCCTGTTTACTTTGAAGCTTTCAAAATGATTCAAAATTAGCAAATAAATGAAAAATAATTCAAATTTGTATGAATAAATCCTTTAGTCTCATCAGAATTAAATAAAAATCAATCAAACTTTCATAATTATGGGAGTTAAAGAACAAGTAAATGACAAATACAAGTTTTCTGCTCTTTTACTTCATTAAAAACTCTCAATTAGACCAATTATATTTCATTTTTACTGCTACCTTAAGCATAAAATAATTTAAAAAACATCCAGTTATTCATATAAATTCATTTCATTTAGTCTCTACTAATAGATTTTAAACAAAAATGTTACGAAGAAACAACATTTCTTACTTAAAAACAGCAAAACCACTTATAGTTTGACATCTTAGTAACATGAAATTCAAAAAGTAGTACACCAGAAGTTCATTTTATTAAGTATACCCGAGTATAATATGTGTACTTTTTATTATATCTTTAAAATATATAATATGCTATTTAGAAAATTCACTTTATGCATGTTTTTGTAGCTCTCAATGCCATTTATTTATATAAAAACATCTTTTAAATATAACAAAGTAAGATTTTTCTATGTACATTTACTTTTTCTTTTACTTTTTAGCAGGATATTAGTCCCTTTCAAAATAAAATACACCCTGTCAAATACGATCCTCCTCCTGCAGCAGAAGATTTACATTTTTTTTACAAAGAATTTGATTTTTTCTCCTCTGACACACCAACGTAGTACAAGTTTTTACTATATATACTGTAAATGTGTAAACACAGTACAAGAATTGTATAAATACACAACATTGAAAGTAAAATAAATCTTTTTCCATCATTTTCATCAGTTATCTGACATAACTAAAACAAATTCAGGAAAACCTTAATTTATTTAAAGAAGTTTAGTTTCTGGATTTACAGTTTCACTGATTCAATTTTCCCATTTTCCTTCTTTTCTTTTTTTTTATTTTCCTTAAAGTCCTCAGTGATTAAAACGCTTCAGGCCCAAAGCAGCAACACTGAGAGCCAATCAGAGAGTCAGATGCTTATCTAGGAATCTTGATTGAGCCTCCACCTCCATCAGAGGAACACATGAAACAGATTCTTCCTTTCATGAAAGTTTCATGCAGAAACTCCAGGAAAATCAGGTTTATTTCCCACAATCCTTCCTCCTCAGAAACTGTAATTTAGACGGCAGGAAGTCACAATCAGCTGCAAGCAAAGCATCAGAGTCCACGGCGTAATTGGGAGGCAAAGGTGGCGCGTTTAAACAAAATACGCCCACGCAACCTTTATTGGAATCTTCTGTCCCTTTGAAAACTTCAAGGCTGCAGCAGATAATGAAGTTCTACCAGCCGGTTTGAGCTGATCTCACCGAGCAGTCGGCTTGGCAATTCGCCAACAAAACTGACATACCTTTACTGGATATATCCATGGCTAAATTTTACATTATTATGGGATGGCTCCATAACCTACGATTTGGCGGCCATTTTGTTTCGAAATCTGACATTTTTTAATTTTACAAAGTTAAAACGAACCTTTAACGAAATTTGACCCACATGCCCCTGGCGTTAGTCTTCAACGACCCCTAAAGCTTCGTTGACCTTTGACCTTGGGAAGGTCCGCCCTCTTGATTTGTCCAAAAA
>NC_050530.1:3228911-3236753 GCF_002922805.2 Oryzias melastigma
CTGATCTCACCGAGCAGTCAGCTTGGCAATTCGCCAACAAAACTGACATACCTTTGCTGGAAATATCCATGGCTAAATTTTACATTATTATGGGGTGGCTCCATAACCTACGATTTGGCGGCCATTTTTTTTCGAAATCTGACATTTTGTGAATTTTACAAAGTTAAAACGAACCGTTAGTTAATCCAGTTTTTACGAAATTTGACCCACATGCCACTGGCGTTAGTCTTCAACGACCCCTAAAGTTTCGTTGACCTTTGACCTTGGGAAGGTCCGCCCTCTTGATTTGTCCAAAAAAACACTGTTAGCACCAGCTTCAAACAAATATAACTTTTAGGGATATTTATCAATCGTTTCCAAACGCTTTTGGCATCATTGGGAAGCTTTTGGCATAAAATAAATGGTATTTCAAGCTATAGATTTTGAACGGGCTCGCAAAAGTGGCGTAGTGTTAATACACGCTCATATTTCAATGCATTGGTATGATACTTTAATATGTTGACCCCAGGCTTAAGCTGTAACAGGTATTATAACATTGAATATGAACATATAAGGAATGTGGGCGTGGTTAGCAAACAATCTCCGTTGCTAAGGAAATCCAAAATTTACTTTTGCCGATTGTCATGACACTAACATCGATCTGTTCGGTGACCTCAGGCGAACAAAACATGAAATGGTTGCTATGGAGATAAAACCAACAGAAAAGCCGCCATTTTGAAAAAAACTGCTGTTTTATTTAATTTCTCACATTCATTTCAGACCAGCTATACAGAAAGAGAAGGGAGGGACTTAGGACTTTCTGTAAATATTTCCTGTAAATCCTGTGATTTATTTAGCACAGTTTAAAATCTACAGGAACTAGCTTCCCCTGACCTGCTCCTCCTGGAGCGAAGTACGTCCATCTGGGATCAGGTCAGCAGCCCAGAACTGGGATCCTGCTGTTCTCAGGCCTCTCTCCAACAGCGCCGGGTCACTGGGATGTGTGAGCGCGGTGAAGGTGAAGCTCCCAGGAGTCCACAGCTGCCAGAAGAGTTAAGGAGTTAATAGAAGACACATGTTTAAGGCCTTTTCCCTCAATCCCACACACACGTAAACATGTCAGAATCGCCGTTTGAAGCTGAAGATCTCTCTGCAGGAAGTCTTCCGCCTTCACCTTCCTCCTGACTGACACCACGGACCCTCCGAGTATCGACCATCTGGCTTCACCTGGAGCGCTAACGACACTTGCTTCTCTTTTGTCACATTGACAGCCGAGGAAAGCTCTAGTTTATGGCTATTTCTATTTCAGTTGTGACATTATTGATTTAAAGAAAAATGTTAAAAAGTCCAGACGTTGCATGATTTCCTCAATTCTTGCACATTTGTTGGATTTTTGAACATTTATTTGTATTTATGTGACTATTTATGTACTGCCTACATTGAAGACATCCGGATTTCCTTATATTTTGTACAGTGACACTAAAGGTTTTCATTTCTATTTGTATTTGTGGCGCTTTTATCATTTTTTACATCATGAAATTTTAAAATTGATTTTTTTTGGCTGTTTCTAATTATTAATCATAATAAATCAAATGTTACAAGCGTTTTTAAAGGGTTCTGTAGTAGAGTTTCTGTCCCAACACTGTCCAGGGTTTCGGTATACGTTTGCACATTGAAGGTTAATGACTAAACAGTAGAAATATGAGGTCTGAGTTCATAAATGTTTCTCTCCACTTGCAGCTAAACTTCCAACAGACCTGGTTTTACTGGTACAAGTGGAGTCCATTTGCAAAAGCAATGTAACAAATATATAATTATGTTTTTTTTTTTTAAATAATTCATTATTTCTTTGCTGTTTATTTAGTTTTATGTGAGCCAAAATCGTGCAACAAACTATACCAAATGTAAATTTGGGATGCAGCTTATAGGATGTCTCAAAAAAGCAGCAGTTGATGCATAAATGATATATATTCATGGGAATTAATCCATTTGACAGACGGTTAGCTCACCGTTTTAATGTACACATTTACCAGCTCAGCATCCTCCATCCTTTTCCCGCTGAGATCCCACACGGTTTCAGTTAGCGTTCACCATTGAACATTTCTGAAAGTGAGGGTGTAAACAAACAAGCTACTGGACAAAAGAAAGCGGGCCTCTGACCCGAATGGCATTCCACGCCACTCAGCATTGGAAAGTTGTGCGCCGGTGCCAAGAGAGCTATAAGCTCCAGACGCAGAGAAGCTGCTGCTGCTCTGGTTTTTGACAAATCTGATCCTGAAAGAGCCGTTGATGTGAGTCCAAACTAACAATTTCTGTTGGATTATTTACACTAATTCATGCATTTGATGAATTTGTGTTTTTGCTAAATTAAGCTGCAAATTAGCTTTAAAATTTCCCACATTTGCACCAGAAGTTTTACAAATTCGTGTGTAATTGCTTTGTAAACATTCACACTTTAGTGATTCTCCTGCTCCTTTACGTTTACATTTAGCTTGTTCAGGACAAACTGCTTGTATTTGTGGTTTACATACATTTTATAGTTTTTGAAATATTGAACAAAATATGCATCACAGGAAATGCATTTAAATATATTCATGGGCCATGTTTTCATCTTTAATAGTAATTTTCCAACAATTTGGAGTTTAGCTAATATTTTAGCAACATGCTAACGTTTTTGGCTAATTTGTTGTCTACTGTAGTTTTTTTTTAGGCTAATTTAGAGTTTAGCTTCTGTTTTAGCATCATGCTAACGTTTTTGACTGATTTAGTTTACTGAGAAATTTCAAGCTATTTTGGAGTGTAGCTAGTATTTGAGCAATGTGCTAGCTTTTTTGGCTAATTTGACATCCTCTGAGGTTTTATTTTTTTTATCCTAATTTGAGATTAGCTAATATTTTAGCAACATGCTAACGTTTTTGGCTAATTTGTTATCTACTGTGTTTTTTTTAGGCTGATTTAGAGTTTAGCTTCTATTTTAGCATTATGCTAACGTTTTTGACTGATTTAGTTTACTGAGAAATTTCAAGCTATTTTGGAGTTTAGATAGTATTTGAGCAATGTCCTAGCTTTTTTTTTGGCTAATTTGGCATCTACTGAGGGTTTTTTATTTATCATAGTTTGGAGTTTAGCTAATATTTTTGCAACATGCTAACGTTTTTGACTCATTTGTTTTCTACTGAGGTTTTTTAGGCTAATTTAGGGTCTAGCTTCTATTTTTAAGCAACAGGCTAACGTTTTTATTTACTGAGGAATTTTAGGCTATTTTGGAGTTAAGCTAATGTGCTAGCTTTTTTTTGGCTAATTTGACATCCTCTGAGGTTTTATTTTTTTATCCTAATTTGGAGATTAGCTAATATTTTAGCAACATGCTAACGTTTTTGGCTAATTTATCTACTGGGGGTTTTATAAGCTAATTTGGAGTTTAGCTTCTATTTTAGGAACAGGCTAATTTTTTTAGCTAATTTATCTACTGGGGTTTTTATAAGCTAATTTAGAGTTTAGCATCTATTTTATTCACAGGCTAAAGTTTTGACTAATTTAGTTTACTGACAATTTCAAGCTATGTTGGAATTTAGCTTATATTAAGGCTAAGTGCCAGCTTGTTTGGCTAATTTAGATTTGATTTTTTTTTAATTTGGAGTTTAGCTAGTATTTTAGCAACATGCTAACGTTTTTTGCTAGTTTGTTATCTACTGAGATTTTTTATAGGCTAATTTAGAGATTAGCTTCTATTTACCGAATAGGCTGACATTTTTGACAAATTTAGTTTACTGCGGAATTTCAGGCTAATTTGGAGTTTAGCTAATATTTAAGCAACAAACTAACTTTTTTGGCTAAATTTAGGGTTTTGGGGGATTATTAGGAGTTTTACGGATTTTTAATCAATTTTACTAAAACATTTTCTGAAAATTAGGTCAACTACAGCACTCTTAGAGTTATTTTACAAAATGCCCAGTCTTTGAGCAAATTTCACATTTTGGAAATAGCTTTTTCCTTTCAGGTAAGTAAATTCTGTCACCCTTTTTCAGCAAAAAGCTTCTGCATCTTCAACAACTAATTTAAGAAAAAAGCATGACTAGCATTATTGCAGGTAGTTCATCATTTCTAGTTTTTTATTTACATTTCACGCTCCATCCAATGTAAATCTAGCGCTTTATCCTTCAACGTTGGATCTCTGCCACTTTGCTAATCTCACTTCCTCGCTTCCTCCTAATCCCTCTCATCTTTTTCTTTTTTCCACTCACTGATCACTAAAGCATGAGGATGCACAGATCCATTGTGTGGAAACTTCTGTCCTGGCAACCCTGGCCCCTCTGACAAGAATGCATCTATTGTTCTTCTCCACCTCGCCAAGGGTGGATGAGTAAGAGCGAACTGCAGGAACAGCTGTTCGTGGAGCTATATCTTCCGCTCAATCTTGAAAAAAAAAAAAATCACTTTTATACATTTCATTCAGCTCAAGTTTTCAACAATCCACTCCACCGGAGTTGACCCTTCACCCCCTTTTGTTACAATCTTTGGTCCGTCCAGAGCTTATCACCGGAGAGTGAATGTGCGGCCTTGGCGATGATGACGAGCCGTCTCCTTGAGTCTTTAGGTTGAGATGCCCTCTCCCAGGATATTAACAGGAAGCTCCACCCTGGTGTTTGTTTTGGCTCAACCACATGGAGGACTAGATGAAACTGCTCCTTTCAATCTGCTGATTATCTCCACCAAAGTAGGAAGCATGACTCCGGATTGCATCTCAGCGTAACCGAAGGCCCGCCTCTGTGAAGGTGCACTGAGACCTCTCTGAACTGAAATTGAATTTTTGAATGACAAAATGTCCCAAACCCTCAATTTAAAAGTCTTTGCACTAATGCAAAACCCAGACACAAACATTTTCTTTTGGCTTTGCTGGAAATCTTGTGTGCTGAGAAAAATCACAGAAAAGTCTCGTGTAAGACTTCCACCTACTTATTTGGTGAGTTGTTAAAACAGCACGGAGGGATGTCATTTTTTAAGGCAAGTCTGAGCACGGCGATTGTTGGGAGTTTCCGTTCGGGCTCTGTTCCTCGTAGGCACGAAGCTTCCCAGCTCCAGCTTCAACTCCGTCTCAAAGTTCTGCTCCACTTGAAGAGCTTGCAGTTGTGCTGCGTCCTGCTCCGTGTCACCCTTAAATTTGAGAAATCTGTTACCACCCACAGTGTTTGCAGGACAGGTCCCTGCCCCCCGCCTCCCCAAAGAGACAGGCCTCTCTGTGTTTCCCTCTCGGAGTACCTCACTAATGAATGGAGTTTTAATGATCTAAGAGGGTCATTCAGTTGAGTGGCAAATCTGCAGGTCTACACAGTGCGGCTCCACTTGTTAGAGGAAACAAAGGGCCGAGCACTGTATTCACACGCACAGCAGAGAGGGAGGGAGGGGCTTCCCATGCTGGGGAAGGATATTTAAATAAGAAGAAGAAGTGGAACATTACTTACAATTAGAGGGACTCAATTCATTGAAAAATCCATCTTTTACTCGTTAAAGTCCCGCTCAGATCATCTGTTATATATTTTTAAAACTGTTCCCAGTAGTATTTTAATTATGATTGTGCGTTTTTAACCAAAATAATAATACAAAAAAATGTCATTTGCTGGGACATCATTTCTGCAAAGCAGTAATTTTTAAAAATTTGGAGAGTAGCTATTAGATTTTAGCAACATGCTAAAATTTTTGGCTAATTTGTTATCAAATGTTGTTTTTAGGCTGTTTTGACTTCTATTTTAGCAACAGGCTAACATAGTTTACTGATGAATTTTATGCTAATTTGAGGTTTAGCTAATAATTTAGCAACATGCAGATATTTTTGGCTAATTTGTTTTCTACTGAAGTTTTTGGGGGGATAATTTAGAATTTAGCTTCTATTTAAGAACCAGGACGACTTTTTTGAGTATTTTAGTTTACTAAGAAATTTTAGGCCATTTAGGAGTTCAGCTAGTAATTGAGCAACAAGCTAGCTTTTTTTTGGCTAAATTGACCTCTAGTGAAATGTTTTATGCTAATTTGGAGTTAAGCTAATATTTTAGCAATATGCTAACATTTTTAGCTAATTTGTTATCTACTTGAGTTTTTAGGGTAATTTAGATTTCAGCTTTTATTTTAGCATCAGGCTAACATAGTTTACTGATTAATTTTATGCTAATTTGAGGTTTAGCTAATAATATAGCAACATGCAGATGTTTTTGGCTAATTTGCTTTCTACTGAAGTTTTGATTTAGAATTTAGCTTCTATTTTAGAACCAGGGTGACTTTGAGTATTTTAGTTTACTGAGGAATTTTAGGCCATTTAGGAGTTCAGCTACTAATTGAGCAACAAGCTAGCTTTTTTTTTTTTTTTGGCTAATTTGACCTCTAATGACATGTCTTATGCTAATTTGGAGTTAAGCTAATATTTTAGCAACATGCTAACATTTTTGGCTAATTTGTTATCTACTTGAGTTTTTAGGCTAATTTAGATTTCAGCTTTTATTTTAGCAACATGCTAACATTTTTGACTGATTTAATTTACTGAGAAATTTTATGCTAAT
Organism: Oryzias melastigma; assembly: GCF_002922805.2. Taxonomy (NCBI): domain Eukaryota; kingdom Metazoa; phylum Chordata; class Actinopteri; order Beloniformes; family Adrianichthyidae; genus Oryzias; species Oryzias melastigma. The sequence continues at coordinate 3,235,442 of NC_050530.1, forward strand.
TTGGACTTCTGCTAGTAATCAGGCAACAAGCTAGCTTTTTTGCTGATTTGGCCTCTACTAAAAGTAAAAGGTAAAAAAGTTTTTAAAAATCTCATTTTGAGAAATACTAGTTTCTTTTTATATTTTTGCTTTTCTTCATGTAGACATAATTCATATTTGTTTAAAAAAAATTTGGCCATGAATGCAAATCCAAACGTCCTAAATGTTAAAGTAAGACTATGTGGCTCCTTCTAGGTTATGATCAGTAGAAAACTAGCCCAAGTGGCTCTTTTACTGTTAAAGATTGCCGACCTCTGAACTATGATTAGCAGCACAGCATCAATGAATTGTCTATTTATGTCGTGTTTAAGGCGCGTTAAGCAAAACAAAAAAGAGTCAATCAGTCAGACTTTATTAACCCTGTACACAGTAACTTGCTTGAAATACAAAGAAATGTACTTGTTTCTAACAGGCTACACATTAGCCGCGTTAGCATATTTACAACATCCTGATACCGCTAAAACAAAAGGTTAAGCTAACTCCCAACCTGGTTAGTATATTAAAAAAAAACACGTTAGCCCATTTACAGCCCCCCGATACTGCTAATACAAAAGGTATTGTGATTAAGCTAACTCCCAACCTTATTGGTCACACCTAAAAAAACTGTTGCTACACTTAGCCACGCTAGCCTATTTACAGCGACACAGAACCTTGTTTGAAACTTGTAAAAAAAAACACCCTGAAACCGCTAAAACAAAAGCTATTGTGGTTACAGTAACTACTAACCTAAGTAATATAAAAAAAAAAAACAAAGTCTGACGCTACTATACGTTAGCTACGTTAGCGTATTTACAACACTCTGATACCGCTAAAACTTGAAGTGAGGTTCAATCCTGTGGATACCAATAAAAACTTTTTCCTTTCTTTTTATATGGAAAAGGGACTTATGTAACAGATTATTTTCATTTCCCCTTGGTTGTTCTTTGGAGTGCATGGCAGGTACATCATGTAATGTGACAAAGGGACTTCTGGATAGAAAAATGATAAAAGCAGTGCAATAAAAATGGCGGTCTTCTATCCCCAGACACGTGTCTCTGAGCCCCCTTGACAGAAAACTCTGGATCGCCAACACCGAACCAGAGAAAGCCGGCTACAATAAGATATAAAAACAACAGCTAAACATTAGCCGCGTTAGCGTATTTACAATAGCATCCAACCTTGGTAGCAACTTCTAAAAAAAAGATTGATACCAGTAAAACAAAAGTTTTAGTGACTAAACTAGCTCCCAACCTTGTTAGCCGCGTTAGCATTTTACAATCTTGTTTGCAACTTG
>NC_050530.1:3236830-3238268 GCF_002922805.2 Oryzias melastigma
ATTTTACAATCTTGTTTGGAACTTGTAAAAAAAACAGACAAATACCACTAAAACAAATGTTACTACGGTTACGCTAACTGTCAACCTCGTTAATAACAACTAAAGAAAACAGTCTAAAGCTACACAGTAGGTGCGTTTGCGTATTTAAAATATCATTTAACCTTGTTTGCAACTTGTAAAAAAAGGCCGATACCGCTAAAACAAAAGTTATTAAGATCTATGCTAACTACTAACATTATTTATAAGAAGTTAGAAAGCACATTCAGACACCGCTACACGTTAGCCACGTTAGCGTATTTACAGCATCATCTAACCTTGTTTGCAACTTGTAAAAATGATCCTGGTACAGCTAAAGCAAGAGTTTGTTAATATGCTAACTCCCAAAATGTTTAGTAACGCCTAAAAGAAACAAGTCCAACACTGCTACACGTTATCCATGTTAGCATATTTAAAATAGCATCTAACCTTGTTTGCAACTTGTAAAAACACCCTGAAAACTAAAGGTATTGTGATTATGATAACTCCTGATCTTGTTAGTAACACCTAAAAAAAGACAGTGTGATAATGTAGCATGTTAGCATGTTAGCATATTTACACCTTACTTTGTTTGCAATATAACATTTTGACAGAGTGCCGTGAATTACTTTGACATCAGTTAGCACAACCAGAATGAATCCATACATTATGCACTCCGGATTTGAACATTTTTTTGAATAAAAAATAAAGTTTTCAAGCACTGTAAACTCAAAACTTGTGCTATTAAATATTTTCTGCAAAGTGGCAATAGTTTATTAGAAATTTGACTCTGAATTGTGAGCGTGACTGTTAGCATGGAGTAAGCCTCCCCTAACTTCCCATCATCTCTTTATTTACATTCTCTCCTGGTAGCTTACATCTCCAACATAATGTAAGTGGTGCAAGAAAAGAAAATGGGGAGCGTTAACCTTTTTATTTCTTTGTGGGTACAAAATAAAAAGTGAAAAAAAAAATGGCAGCTGTCCCAGAAAAAGACAATCAAGCGAGACGAAAAAAGGACTTTAACAGGATTTCTGAGGGATAACCAGTGAAGAGGGAGAGATGAAACCAGCAGCCTCAGAGCTGCACACACACCAAAGACACTTTATGAGAAACGCTATAAATCAAAGCGGCCGGCTTCAGCGCAGCGCCAGGAGAAAAGCAGCGTGGCGCAGAGGTAACGTCGGTCGGCTTTACTGCATTTAGCCACAAGATTGTGTCATCACTCAGTGCGCTGTCCGTAGAATTACATTAAGCTCCCTTCCAGCATCATTCATCAGATTTGCTGCTCCGTGTAGTTATGGTGAAGAACTGTGAGACTGGTAACAATGTGATTATATGAATCTGGATAGCGACATTATCATCCAATCTTGTATTTTAGCCGAGATATCATCTCTATATTACACAGGATATCTGAAAAATG
>NC_050530.1:3238320-3262260 GCF_002922805.2 Oryzias melastigma
ACTTTAACAGGATTTCTGAGGGATAACCAGTGAAGAGGGAGAGATGAAACCAGCAGCCTCAGAGCTGCACACACACCAAAGACACTTTATGAGAAACGCTATAAATCAAAGCGGCCGGCTTCAACGCAGCGCCAGGAGAAAAGCAGCGTGGCGCAGAGGTAACGTCGGTCGGCTTTACTGCATTTAGCCACAAGATTGTGTCATCACTCAGTGCTCTGTCCGTAGAATTACATTAAGCTCCCTTCCAGCATCATTCATCAGATTTGCTGCTCCGTGTATTTATGGTGAAGAACTGTGAGACTGGTAACAATGTGATTATATGAATGTGGATAGCGACATTATCATCCAATCTTGTATTTTAGCCGAGATATCATCTCTATATTACACAGGATATCTGAAAAATGGAACTTTAGATTCTGGGATCAGATGTGCTTCCGCTAAGTTATGGGAAATACTAGTCCAGTTATGTGATTTAGCGTTCTAAGAAAACATTTTTAACGGATAAATGTTCCGTCCACATATTAGAAAAAAAGTTTATTAACAATTTTTTACTTGAAAATGTCAGGGATTTCCACGCTGGATGCCCAAGGTTATGAGTCTTCCAGCTGTGTTGCCAGATCTGAGCCATCCTCCTCTGAAAGTGTCCTTTCCCTCCTCCACACGGAATTGTTCAATCCAACAAAAGTCTCTGCTGGTAGAGAAAGGAATGCGACTCCTTTTCAATGATTAACCATTTTAGAAATCCTTCATCTGTACCGAAAAGCTTTAAATGGATTCCTGTAATCGAGAAGGTCTCATTTACAAAAATGATTGGGTACTTTAGCTTGGAGGAGGTGGATCCTGAAACATTAAGGGCTTAGATGAGCTTTGGATTTGTACACTACAGGTAACATGCATCATTTTGAATGAGTGTTGCACTAAAGCTCCTCATTACAGCAAGAAATCAAAGCAGAATGAAGACGCTTTTTGTTCTGGACATGTTTTCATATCAGGACAAAAAAGAAAAACACTGCAGGTTTTCACAACATACTTGAACTTGAAACAGTCGCTTTTGTTTAAGGCGACACAAGCAGTGTTGCAAAAGTTTAGTAAATAATTACAAAAACTAGTAACTAAAGAGCAACAAGGGCAGTTAGAAGTTATTGTGTAAAGGTGTTGCTTTGTTTTGTTATTCGTTAGATGGAGTCAAGGGAGTGTGAAAATGAAGTCGTTTGAAAGAAGTATAAGATACACAACACAATATATTGGGCATTTATTGTAATAAACCAAAATAAATAAAAAAAACACTCCTATATTGTTGATTTAATGATAGGAGTTTGTTAGCCGGTAGAAATGTAACACAGTCCCACATGCCACACTTTGGACATGCCTGGTATAGACTAGGTATGGCCTATAACAGGAGGGCCAAACTCAGTCGCACAAGGGACCAAAATCCAAACAGGATAACATTTATTGAGCACGCTTAAGCTGATAGATGAAAATGTTTAAGTTAATAGCTGAAAACATTGAAGCTGAAATATTAGCTAAATGCCACATTAGCCAAAAAAACTAAAAAAAAAAATGTTGGTTAGCCAAAATGGGCTAGCATGAAGATGAAAAAAATAGCTAAACTCCAAAGAGCCTAAAAAACTTAAAAAGAAAAACCTAACTTAGTCAAAAACAGCTAGCATGTAGCTCAAAAATGTTAGCTAATCTCCAAAACAGCCTAAAAAACTTAAAAAGAAAAGCCTACATTAGCCAAAAGCAGCTAGCATGAATCTGAAATATTAGCTAAGCCCCCAAACAACCTAAACAACCTAAAAAACTTAAAAAGAAAAGTCTAACTTAGTCAAAAACAGCTAGCATGTAGCTCAAAAAATTTAGCTAAACTCCAAAATAGCCTAAAAATTTTAAAAGAAAAGTCTAACTTAGCCAAAAACAGCTAGCATGTTGCTGAAATATTAGCTAATCCCCAAAACAGCCTAAAAAACTTAAAAAGAAAAGCCTAACTTAGTCAAAAACAGCTAACATGTAGCTGAAATATTAGCTAAACTCCAAAATAGCCTAAAAAATCTTAGTAAATGCCAAAATATTCCAAAAAGCTAAGAGAATGCTAATTTTTAAAAAATTAAAATTCTAGCTTTTTAACATAGGTATAAATGTAAACAGACAGTAATATTATTTCAAAATAAACTTAATACTTCTTCAGACTAAATTGGAACATTTTGAGTTTACAAGATATTGATAGTATATAAAAAATAAACTTTCAGTATAAAGTAGGTCTAGTTGTAAATACATAAACTGCTTTTTGTGAAGGAACTTTTGTGAGGTTTCATTGGGAAAAGTAAAGGTATAAAAAAAAAAGCAAATACATTGATTATGTATAGAAAAATTCCATTTAAATTCAGAAAAAGACTGTAAGGTGTTCTGTTTCCAGCGCTTCAGCTGCTATCAAGCTGTGCATTACCTTTCTGAATTTCCACTGTCTTTGTCTCCCACCACACAATCTGAAAGCTGAGCTGTAAGGCAGGTGCAGCAGGAGCCACGCCCTCCTCCCCGGGCCACACATTCCTGCAGCCAGGCACAAAGTGGAGACTCTGAAAACAGAGAGGCCTCGCGTGGGTCTGCAGCTTGTGCCCCGCGTCATTCACACTGCACGCATGATCCAAAACCTGATGGAGTCCTGTCAGGAAAAAAAACAAACATTTTTCCTTTTTTATGAAGTTACAGTTTGGAGATCAAAATTTCCTGAATTGCAATCAAAATGTTCAGTTTTAAAAACAAAACTTTCTAAAAATATTAAATATTTGCTTTTGAAATACATGTTTGCGCTTCATTGTTTCCAGATTTAGTCTCGCATCTCACTTTTTTTCCTATCTTCGATTTTGCGTTCACATCTAAGAGTTTAAATGTGACTTTTGTTCTCATTGTAGCACAAATATCGCTTCATACATATGCAAGAATCTTCTTGGTTTTCCAGCAACAGTAAAACTCAGACGCCCACAAGTTCCATAACATGCAAGTTTGTGGTCCACAAAAACATGATGGTGGGATGGCAGCTCTGGTATTTTTTTTTGTTTTTATTTAAATGTCTCATTATTATTTTTAATTAGCTTTGTAGCTTAAACCAAAACAGTGTTTATTTAATTTTAGCTTAAATGTTACCGTCTAACAAAAAAATGGTTGGACAATTATTTTCTTTAAAGAACTACTCCAGTGAAAATGGTCTTTTTTTGTGTTTTAAAATATTCTTGTCGCACTTTTCTTATATTAGAGGACCTAAATAAAACAATTTATGATTAAAACAGCATTGCTGAGTATTTCTGAAATCCAATCATGTTGATAAGAAAACTGGATGCTTGAAAATGCTCAAACTATTGCAAGAGAATCTGGCTACAGAGAAAAAATATAGTGCCCGAATATTAATCGCCGGAAGCCCCTCCCCCTGAAGGAGCCAGGCACAACAAAAATACAGTTTTAAGCTTGACCTTTTTCCCTTTTTTTCTAAATTTTATAGACCATTTTTGCTGTTTTTTTCTCGGTGACACTCTCCGTCATAGAGAAAAAAACGGCATTTTGTGGATACGATCAGCTGATTCACGTAGAAAAAAAACGGCATTTCGTGGCTACGATCAGCTGATTTACGTAGAATGAATCCAACATTTCGTGGCTACGATCAGCTGAATTACGTAGACAAAAAACGGCATTTCGCGGCTACGATCAGCTGATTAACGTAGAAAAAAAACAACATTTCACGGCTACGATCAGCTGATTCAAGTAGAAAAAAAACAACATTTCGCGGCTACGATCAGCTGATTCACGTAGAAAAAAATCGGCATTTCACGGCTACGATCAGCTGATTCACGTAGAAAAAAATGGCATTTCGCGGCTACGATCAGCTGATTAACGTAGAAAAAACCAACATTTCGCAGCTACGATCAGCTGATTCACGTAGAAAAAAAACAGCATTTCGCGGCTACGATCAGCTGATTCACGTAGAAAAAAAAGGCATTTCACGGCTCCAACAGTTTATTCACATTCAAAAGCGTAAAAGCTGATAATTCTGAAAAGGTTTTAAAAATATCATTTTGAAAGAGTTTCCTAAAGTTTAGAAAATTCCCGCTTACACAACCGGCTAAAGTTACGACTTCTGCTTCCGGCTATAGATTGACTCTGACGCCATCTTGCGCGTGACCAGAGGCCCCTCGCGGAGGAAATGCTGTTTATTTCTTGATTTCTTGTTATGCCGTTATTTCTTTTTCTTTGCTCCCCCTAGTGGGGGAATTGGGAATTGCGGCCATTTCTTTAACCATTACTCACCACAGGAATGATGATTTTTTTTCCCAACATTCTTATATTTTTTCTCTTCGTGATTGGACCGGATGTGGCCCGCGGGCCGTATGTTTGACGCTCCTGTTGTTGCACCTTACAAGTTGTATGAAAAAGTTGAAAAACATCTGTTTATTCAGCTCTTGTGTTCCAGTGCAACATTTTTCAGGTTTCTGTTGTAAAAAAAACTCTGAATCTGCTGTTTTTCCTGTGAAATAAAGTGATTCTAACCCAACAAGGGACCTGGCTGGAGTTTAAGCGCTCCATATTGTCCTCCTCAGATGTTAGAACACTGGCTTCATAGCAACTCCCAGCGCCATGGCAACCAGCGGCTCAGCTGTCAACGTGCAGCGAGGACACGGTGTGAGGGCGTGCTGTGTTTCATATCCGACCAATGTCCCCGTCTGTACTTTTACTGCATTATTATTCATTGAGATTCATCCCGAGGTGCCCGGACTGATAGTCAGACTGGATTTAATTAGGTTTGGTGGTTTTTTTCTGGGAGTTCTGTGAACGCAGAACACAAAGTGAGGTCAGGGAGGCTGTGATGAGACTCTTCCGGGAGTGCACTGATGCACATTTGCTCTCTCAAAGGCATTCTACAGTCCATTTTTCATTATCACACATTCACATCAGTAAGTCCACAAAGCGTCCACACACCCCCCCCCCACCACCACCACCACCACCACCCATCAGGCCTCTTTCAAAAGGATTCCCTCAGAGGAGCCGTTCCACAAACCGCAAGTCAGCAGTGAGGAGACGTTCCAAGTCTGTTGACTCAGTCTGCTCAATTAAGAGGATATTCTCCGTCTGAGGGACAAATTTAAAGTTATTAAGTGGGGGAGGGTTTTCGGAGGGGGCGGGAGAGGTCAAAGGATGTGGGGGAGGAGATGGCGGTCAGATTGATGAGAAAGAAACAGGAAGCCGTGAGATAAATTGCAAATTACATTCCATGTGAGCTGCGTGGGTTTGAGGGTTTGCGGGGACTCTGGTGCTGCGTTCAAGTCCTCGTCCTGGAGCGGCTCTGGTGTTGGCTGACAGCAGGGGTGTCAAACCCAATCACACAAGGGGCCAAAATCCAAAACACACCTTAGGTCACGGGCCGAACAGGATCAACATTTATTGAACACTAAAACTACATTTTTAAAACTTTAAAACTGTAACTTTTTATCATAATTAATATATAGCATATAGCATTACCTGTGATAATTCTAGTGTGAATGCTGTAGGCTGAATTTGGCAGCTGAAGATGCTGAAATTGATTGCTAAAGCCTGGTAGCTGAAAAGTGCTATAGCTGAAGCTGATAGCCTGCTAAAACATTAGCTAAATGCCAAATTAGCCTAAAAAACGAAATGCTGTAAGCTGAATTTGGCCGCTTAAGATGCTAGTGCTGATAGATGAAGATGCTGAAATTGATTGCTAAAAACGCTGAAGTTGATAGCCACTAAAATATTACCTAAACTCCAAAACAGCCTAAAAAAAGCAGAAATTAGCCAAAACAGCTAGCATGAAGCTGGAATATTAGCTCCAAAACAGCCTAAACAATCTTAGTAAACACCAAAATAGTCGTATAAACTAGCAGAATTGACATTTTAAAACGTTAAAACTGTAACTTTTTAACATAATTAAGAACAATACTAATAAAAAAGCAGAGATTAGCCAAAACAGCTAGCATGTAGCTGAAATATTAGCTAAACTCCAAAACAGCCTAAAAAAGGCCTAAATTAGCCAAAACAGCTAGCATGAAGCAGAAATATTAGCTAAACTCCAAAATAGCCTACAAAATCTTATACCAAAAATAGTCCTAAAAGCTAGCAGAATAAAAATTTTAAAACTGTAACATTTTAACATAATTAAGAACAATAATAATAAAACGCAGAGATTAGCCAAAACAGCTAGCATGTAGCTGGAATATTAGCTAAACTCCAAAACAGACTAGAAAGGGTCTAAATTAGCCAAAACAGCTAGCATGAAGCCAAAATATTAGCTAAACTCCAAAACAGCCTAAACAATCTTAGTAAACACCAAAATAGTACTAAAAACTAGCAGAATTGACACTTTAAAACTTTAACTTTTTAACATAATTAAGAACAATAATAATAAAATGCAGAGATTAGCCAAAACAGCTAGCATGTAGCTGGAATATTAACTAAACTCCAAAACAGCCTAAAAAATCTTAGTAAACACCAAAATAGTCCTAAAAGCTAGCAGAATAAAAATTTTAAAACTTTAAAACTGTAACTTTTTAACATAATTAAGAACAATAATAAAAAAAAGCAGAGATTAGCCAAAACAGCTAGCATGAAGCTGGAATATTAACTAAACTCCAAAACAGCCTAAAAATCTTAGTAAACACCCAAATACTCCAAAAAGCTATAGCTTTTAACATAACTATGAATAATAAAAAGTCAGGATTATTATTCCAGAATAAATCAATTTAAACATTAAATAACTTTCAATATTTTACTCGCATTATCGCAGGTAATGCTATCTAGTTTTTAGTTAGTTTAAAGCTAATGATGGTTAAGATGTGTGCTTTATATCCAGTTTGTCCATGATCAGATTAGTCGACTAATTGGAAAAAATAATCAGTGATTAGTTGAATATTAAAATAATGGTTTGTGGCAGCACTACTCAATACAATAAAGAAATACTCAAAAAACAGTTAATTTTCTTCATATATGTCCTCCATCATGAGAAAAATACTTCAAGAACATGTTAAAAACGTGATTTCCATTAGAGCGGGTCTTTGAAACCCAAACATGACAAGAATCTGACTCAATCCCACAGAATTTTCACTAGACCACAATAATGGAGCAGCAGTTTGGTGGTGTTTCCTTGAATCCAGGCACTTCTTCTCATGACATTTGACATCATTTTAAAGATCACACTGCTGTGTGTAATGCCAACACCACAACAGGATGTTTACAGTGCACACAGTGGGCCGGCGGGCGGGCCAGCACCCACCTTTGGGAAGACATACAATGAAAATTTAAACAGGCAGCTTATAAATTAGTGTTTTATTTCAAAATGATTCAAATAATTGTTTTTGTTGCACAAAAGCAGGAAAAGGATCCTGAAACTCGACACAAATTCTTCAGGAAAAAGTGAAAACCTGGTAACCTGAGTAAACTACAACCCCCAACAGGCCACATTTCACCTCCGGAGAACAGCCTGATTACTTCTGGGTGAGAGATTGCATCCAAAAGTGGGCACAGATTCCACATGGATGGAGGGAAAACTAACAGGGTTGGACAGAAGAGGAAAAAAATGACTTTAGAGAGACTGGTTAAGGGGATTAAAGGTTTAATGAACAGCCTATTGGACGTTTGAGGGAGTTTGTCACATGGGTGCTCATGTGCTTTACGCACCAAAAAAAAGAGGTTTGGATAGTTTTTACTATTATCAGGTGACTTCTCTTTGGAGCCAAAAGTTGTGGATGAGATGTGAGAGGTGGTTTGGTTTGTTGGAGGACGGTGTGGACGGCAGGGGGAGACAGGGAGAAGGAAAGCGGCTCTGCGTGAGGCAGCAGCAGCCTACCTGTTGGAGGGAGACGCAGACCGAGGCGGCTGCGCGTGGATCTGCGCGGAGAGAGCGAACATGTCTGCCAAACTGTGGCTGTGCGCCTTTCTGACCATTTACAGGACGCCGACCTGCCGCGGATTTAACCTCGACGAGCGTTTTCCTGTGATCAAAGTGGGGAAGACCAGCGGGAGCTTGTTTGGATTCTCGGTGGCGCTGCACGAGCAGACGGAGGGCTCCAGACGGCACCTGTGAGTAGCCTGCTGCGCGTGTTGGAGGAAAAAACCTCCATTTCCCTCTTCGATTCATAGGTGGATCAGAGTATGCTCACAGAAAAGTGACAGGTGTGGAAGAAAGGCGAGTTTTGCGCACGGAGTGCGCAAAACTCGCCTTTCTTCCACACCTGTCACGCTTCCGCGCCGGCTCCCTCGGGATCTCACTTTGGAAAGCAAAAACTTCCAAAACAAAGCAGGAAATAGCCTAAAACATTAAAGATAACTCATTTTTACATTAGATAAATATTTATTCAGATTTGTTTCATTGGAGACAGGGGCGGACTTACCATTTGGCAAACATGGGGGATTTCCTGGGCCCCCCAAACCTCGGGGGCCCCAATTAAAATTTACTAAACATGTCTAAAATAAAAATAAAAAATGATAATAAAAAAATGGCATTAAACTGTAAAATGTTTTGTCTTTCTGAATTAATGGAACATTTTGTTAAAAGCAACAACAAGCTGGGAGGGACTTTTCAAGGAGATATTTTTTTAAAGTAGTAAGATGAAGGGTTGTAAAAGAAACAGGTAAAGAAAAAGCATGAAAGTTGTTGCAACACTTCCTAAAGTGCAGGAATACAAAAAAAACAAAAAAACTATAGAATTGTGGGAGATGTCAAAATGTAACAGGATAAAGTCCTAAAATTATGAGAAAAACAAAGAAATTTTATAAGTTGCAACATAATGAAAAAAAAGTTACATTTGTATAATAAGTTGTAAAATCAGGAGCAAAAATTATGATAATAAAATGGTAAAACTATGAGGAAAAAATGTGAAATTAAGAGAAACAAATTAGGGAATAAAGTTGCTAGATTATAAAATAGAAGACAATTTTCATGAGAATAATTTGTAAAATTGAGGAAAAAAAATTCATATGAATAAAGTTATGAAATACAAAAAAATTGGAATAAAGTTATAAGAAAAGAAGATACAGACTTTATGAGCAAAAACTGTAAATTATAAGACAAAAGAAAAAAAATGAGATTAAAGTTGAAAAATTTTGATTATAAAATTTCCAATTAATATAAAAATAAAGAAATGTTCAATTTTTTTATAACAAAGTTGTAAAATTTTGAGTAAAAAGTTTTAATTTTACAAGAAAAACTGCATTTTTTTTTCTCGAATAAAAAATGTCTAATTTTGCTTTTGAAGTTTTTCACCAAAGACAATCAAACAATAGCCTTTTTCCACTTTATAGAAATTGTAGAAATGTCAAAAAAAACAATTTTGCAATTGCACCGTTTCCATTAAATCACAATTCTGCAATATTAAAAAAAAAATAACAAATAGGCAGCTGGACCTTTTTTCTGTTTGAAAACACAACTCACTGCGCTAGCGCTCATCCTCCTCTGTCAAAGGAGAAGTCTGTGTCTTATTCAGGCTGCAAGCGGAAAAAGTGCAGCAATAACCTTTTAAGCCATATATGTGTGATTTTGTTATGTTCTGCTAACTATTTTTCTTTAGTGAAGGCCCTAAAACTCTTAAGAAAAGGGTCAGAAAAAGAGACATTCGGGAAAGGGAGGGCAGAAAACTGTTGTTTTGAGAATTACAACCGAACTGTTAAATATTTTAGTTTATTTTGCTTTCTTTAGTAAAACCTGAATAAATTATGAATTCAATCGCTGCAGGGGGCCCCCCTGGTACGGTTCGCCTGGGGCCCTCAAACTGCTATGTTCGCCACTGATGGGAGATGATATGTGAGGTGCATAAAAGGAGTATATCCATAGATTAAATTTCCAAGTAAATTTTTGTATCAGATAGGAGTACAAAAAACTAGAAAACCCACACGTAAATAGATTTACAGTCTTTAATGTAGACGCAATTTGAAGCTCAAAAACAACAAAGCAAAGAGAACATCAGATGAATAACAAAATGAGTTTGAATATTTCATGAGTCTGATAGAAAACAAAAACTAGTTTCAGTCTAATGTTCAGAAAATGTACTAGAAAATGATTCAACTGAATGTCCTTCATGGATAAAAACAATGGAGGTTTATTATTTTTTTAGTGGTGGTTGAAAATATAATTTTCTCTAACGGATTAATGGGAAACCTTGGTTTCACTGACGCTGGAGGATGTGAATGTTGCCAAATCTGCCCCGACTTCCTTTACAGCATGTCTAATGAAAGCTCCTCAAACTGTATCACTGTTTGGTATTGGATTTCACCCTGCCAATTACAGCGGCCTCTTTATCCTTCTGCATCCATGATCACACAGCACGCTCCCAGCTCGCTCTTATCTCCGCTTTGAAGAACCGTGGCTCACTTCCTGTGTCCTGTCAGCAGTCCGGTAGAAGGTCTCAACGTTTATATCTGATTAAATCTGAGCGTTCAAGTGCCGCATTTTTGTCTTGTTTCTTTAAAAAACAGAGTTTTTTTAATTCCATTAAGAGGATTTGTTCTCGTTCTTTTCCACGCCGCTCCAACTGGTCACGACTGGTCAGATGTTGTGTTTACAAACAGTAGCAACTCTCCCGGCCGAACTTTTTAAGAGATTTTCCCAGCCGTAAAGAGGATTAAATTTGAGATCAGAGCAGATAAGCACAAGTCTTTTCGACTTTGAACGTGCTTCCAGAAAAGAAAAACTTCTGCCAGACAGATTTCTATATCATGGCACAAGGAAAAGAATATACTGATAGTAAATCTCCAGATTATCAGGAAGGATTATCTAAATCCGCTTTTCATGAAAACTCAATAATTCTGCTGATTTTATAGCCCAAAGTGTGTAATTTTGCTTTTCTATTAGTATTAAAAAAGAAAAAGGAATTGTCATTTTCTAGGACATAGTTTCTGCAGGGCGGCGATGATTTTTTGACCCTATCCTGCTAGTTTACAGCTCCCCACACCCCCAAACTGACATTACTGCTGCACCAAAAATGGCGATCAATATCTAGCCGTAGTTTTGATCCAGATTCCAGCTCAGAGGAGGAAGACGTTCGTGGATCTATTTGTATATATTTCCAACTGCGTTTTTTTCATCTAACAACAATTTCAACGAAGAACGGGATGTGAATCCATTGGGATTACTTGGATTTCTGCATGAATTTGTCGTAAAAATCGTTCTGATCTTCATCTAAGTCACACCACATGATAAACGCTTAAACTAATACACATAAAAATGTCAGTTTTTGTGTTTTTAGTCAACAAAATGTGTCAACATTCAAAGTGCAGGGTGGAAAAAAAATATGTGAATCCTTGGATTTATTAACTTTAACCAAACTGTATTAGTTTAAGCAGAATGTATTTATCATGGGATATGACTCAGATGTCGATCAGAAACATATTTTATGACAAATTCACGCAGAAATTCAAGTAATCCCAAAGTATTCACATACTTTTTCTTAGAAATATGTCCTCTATCATCAGAGAAATGGAACAAGATGTTAAAAAACACATTTTGTTATTAGATGGAGTCTTTAATCTGAGCAGAATGTCCCCCTTATTCCCCTTTGTCCGGTGCAGGGGGTTGCTGGAGCCTATCCTGCTTCAGGACACCCTAGATAGCATTTTGCTGTACAGTCTGAATTCTTTTTTATTGTCTTGTGGCGCCAAATCTGTCTTGTGAACCTCAAAAATGATAGAATAGTCTTTCACTGAAACCTCCACATAGTCATAAAATGCGGCGTAAATGTCCGTTTTTTTGTCCCCGATTGAGTCAGACGAGCTCTACGAAGAAGTTTGACCAAATGTGGCCCTTTCAGTGTTTTTCTTTCACCCTTTTAAGCCAACTAACCAATTTGGGCTTAAGCTAAAATCCTACTCTTCTGAATTTGTGAATTTGGAAGTGTCATTCCATGCATGTCCATTAGAGAGCCGACATGTTGGGATACGATTCCATGTAAGGAATCTCTACCTGAGGCCAATTTGTTCTCCCCATCTGCCTTCAAATGACCCCTTTAATGTCTCCGAGGTTCTTCTTCTCCTCAGAGAGCTTTTTTGTTCTCTGCTTTGGCAGGGAGGAGGCTGTGGGCAGTCAGCTGGCCGCCACCTATTGGCTCTTCCAGTCCCCTGACCCCACGGCATGCGTGGAATGTATTACTCCTCTACGCGTCGTCCCAACCTGCCAGGTTTCAGGTTGAGACAAGACAGAAGTCAGAATGATGGTCGCAAGGAAGAGACAAACGTCTAAAAGATAAAATCTTTACGCTGATTGTTCAAATGTGATTCCACATCTGTGAGCTGAGAAAGTCGTTTAATTCCTTTGACGGATGAATATTTAATCCGAGCTGAAGTGAGTTTTATTGCTCGGTTCATCTGTCTGACTGAGGAGACCTGAGGCGATGAAAGTCTGCTGTTTCATTTGGCGCGTGGCCCTCCCTTCTCTGCTGGAAGATGCAAATTTAACATCTACGCTGCCTTGTAATCCAAAAGTAAAAATCTCAGTTGGAACATGGAAATGTTTTGGGTTTTAATTCAAATAAGTATTGAGTAGTCCTTCCACAAACCATTATTTTAGTAGTCGACTAATCGGGTCATGGGCAAACTGAATATGAAGCTCACATCTTAACCATGATTAACTTTAAACCAACTAAAAACTAGATATATAGCATTACCTGATAGTTTTAGTGTGAATTCTGTAAGCTGAATTTGGCCTCTGAAGATGCTGAAATTGATAGCTAAAAACGCTGAAGTTGGTAGCTGAAATTGCTGAAGCTCATAGCTGAAAACACTAAAGCTGATGGCCAGCTACAATATTAGTTGAATGGGAAATTAACCTAAATAAACTGAAAAAAGCCCAAGTTAGCCAAAAAGCTAGCATGCAGCTAAAATATTAACTTAACTTCAAATTAGCCAAAAGCACGGAAAAAATCTTATATAGAGCAAAACAGCTAGCATATAGCTAAAATATTAGCTTAACTTCAAAATAGCCTTAAAAAACGGAAAAATCCCAAATTAGCCAAAATAGCTAGCATGCAGCTGAAATATTAGCTTAACTTCAAAATAGCCTTAAAAAACGGAAAAATCCTAAATTAGCCAAAATAGCTAGCATGCAGCTGAAATATTAGCTTAACTTCAAATTAGCCTAAAAAACTGAAAAAAAGCCTAAATTAGCCAAAACAGCTAGCATACTGATGGAATATTAGCTTAACTTCAAATTAGCCTAAAAAGCTGAACAAATCCTAAATTAGCCAAAACAGCTAGCATGCAGCTGAAATGTTGGCTTAACTTCAAATTAGCCTAAAAAGCTGAACAAATCCTAAATTAGCCAAAACAGCTAGCATATAGCTGAAATATTAGCTTAACTTCAAATTAGCCTAAAAAACTGAAAATCCTAAATTAGCCAAAACAGCTAGCATATAGCTGAAATATTAGCTTAACTTCAAATTAGCCTAAAAAACTGAACAAATCCTAAATTAGCCAAAACAGCTAGCATGCTGCTGAAATATTAGCTTAACTTCAAATTAGCCTAAAAACTGAAAATCCTAAATTAGACCAAAACAGCTAGCATATAGCTGAAATATTAGCTTAACTTTAAAATAGCCTAAAAAAACTGAAAATCCTAAATTAGCAAAACAGTTAGCATGCTGCTGGAATATTAGCTAAACTACAAAATAACCTAAAACAAAGAACGCCTAAATTAGCCAAAACAGCTAGCATGCAGCTGGAATATTAGCTTAACTTCAAAATAGCCTTAAAAAACTGAACAAATCCTAAATTAGCCAAAACAGCTAGCATGCTGCTAAAATATTAGCTTAACTTCAAATTAGTCTAAAAAACTGAAAAAACCTAAATTAGCCAAAACAGCTAGCATATAGCTGAAATATTAGCTTAACTTCAAAATAGCCTAAAAAAACTGAAAATCCTAAATTAGCCAAAACAGCTAGCATGCAGCTGGAATATTAGCTTAACTTCAAAATAGCCTTAAAAAACTGAACAAATCCTAAATTAGCCAAAACAGCTAGCATGCTGCTGGAATATTAGTTTAACTTCAAATTAGCCTAAAAAACTGAACAAATCCAAAACTAGCCAAAACAGCTAGCATGCTGCTGAAATATTAGCTTAACTTCAAATTAGCCTAAAAAACTGAAAATCCTAAATTAGACCAAAACAGCTTGCATGCAGCTGGAATATTAGCTTAACTTCAAAATAGCCTTAAAAAACTGAACAAATCCTAAATTAGCCAAAACAGCTAGCATGCTGCTGAAATATTAGCTTGACTTCAAATTAGCCTAAAAAACTGAAAAAACCTAAATTAGCCAAAACAGTTAGCATGCTGCTGAAATATTAGCTTAACTTCAAAATAGCCTAAAAAAACTGAAAATCCTAAATTAGCAAAACAGTTAGCATGCTGCTGGAATATTAGCTAAACTACAAAATAACCTAAAACAAAGAACGCCTAAATTAGCCAAAACAGCTAGCATGCAGCTGGAATATTAGCTTAACTTCAAAATAGCCTTAAAAAACTGAAAATCCTAAATTAGCCAAAACAGCTAGCATGCTGCTGGAATATTAGTTTAACTTCAAATTAGCCCAAAAAACTGAACAAATCCAAAACTAGCCAAAACAGCTAGCATGCTGCTGAAATATTAGCTAAACTCCAAAATACAACTTTAATAAATGCCAAAATTGTCCACAAACCTAGAATAATAACATTATAACTTACAACTTTACTACACTCCGTCTCCATATAATATAAAATATCGACTAATTGACTATTAAATTAGTCTTCAACTATTTTAATGGTCGATTAGTCGACTAATTGTGGCAGCCAAACTATTGAACAATACATCCCAGTTGTTTTTCGACCTAATTTTTTATCAAATTCGAAGTTTTGCACAAGTCATCATTACACAGTTGCCAAAGTCCTTGAGCATGAGCAACTCTGCTCTTTTTGCCTTTTTTTAAGAAATGTGAAAAACGTATGAAAAGACGAAGGTACCAGAAGTTTGCTCCGAGGCCTTACAACAGATCAGTTGGCACGACAAAGGGATAAGGTTTTATTTCCCGAAGGCAGACAGAAATATTACAGGAAAGACCTTGAGTTTAGTCAGTAAATAAATAATAATAAAAACTCTTCTTTTAGGAGTTATGAAACTTTCTAGCTTCAAAACACAATAGTGTTCAGTGCAATGTAACCCTTGTGCTATCCTAGGTATGTTTCTCTATGGGAGTTTGACTTCTTGGACCCAGTGTGTACTTCCTGTTTGGAACACGAAGGGGAGGGGTTACTAAATCCATGACTATCATATAGTGCATGTGTAAAAGTCAAGGCTCAGGGGCCGAATCCGGCCCTCCTGGTAATTCTATCCGGCCCTCCAGATCAATTTATTTTATTGTTATTAATGACCTGATGTTATCTTGCGCTTATTTCTAACTTGTATAATTTTGACAACATATATTTTTATGAAGAGTAAAATATTGAAAGTTATTAAAGGTTTAAGTTGATTTATTCTGGAATAATATTCATGCCTTTTTATTATTCACAATTAGGTTGAAAAGTTGCTATTTTAAAAATTGCCATTCTGCTAGCTTTTTGGACTTTTTCTAGACTATTTTTGAGTTTAGCTAACATTTCAGCTACGTGCTAGCTGTTTTGGCTAATTAAGGCTTTTTCTGTTTTTAGGCTATTTTGGAGTTAAGCTAATATTTCTACTACATGCTAGCCATTTTGGCTAATTTAGGCTTTTTCCGTTTTTAGGCTGTTTTGAAGTTGAGCTAATATTTCAGCTACATGCTAGCTTTTTTGACTAATGTAGGCTCTTTTATGGCTGTTTTGGAGTTTAGCTAATATTTTAGCTATAAGCTTGGTATTTTGGCTAATTTAGGCTTTTTTTTAGTTTTTTTGACCGTTTTAGAATTAGGCTAATATTTACATGCTAGCTGTTTTGGCTAATTTAGGCCTTTTTTTAGTTTTTTAGGCTATTTTTGAGTTTTGTTATTTTTTTTAAGCTTCATAAACTTCATTTTTTTGTTGTTTTAAAATTTTTTAGGCTAATTTGCCATTTGGCTTCAGCATTTTTATCTATCAATTTCAGCATCAGCACTAGCATCTTCAGCAGCCAAATTCAGCTTACAGCATTCACACTAGCATTATCACAGGTAATGCTATACATCTAGTTCATAATTATGTTAAAAAGTTACAGTTTTAAAAATGTAGTTTTATAGTGTTCCATAAATGTTCGGCCCGCGACCTAAGGTGTGTTTTGGATTTTGGCCCCTGAATGAGTTTGACACCCCTGCTATAGCGAATTCTTCCACCTTGTCACTTTACAGAGCCATAAGGCTTTAGGTGAACTTCCACACTTACCAAATTATGAAGACCATTCAGGCCAGAATAAAAGGTCACATCATTTACAGAATTCCCTTTGTGATGATGTCTGAAATGTTTCTACTAAGGGTGTATATTGGCAAGAGTCTGGCGATACGATACATATCCCGATATGTGTCTCACGGTACGATGTGTATCGCGATATATGCCAAGACTGAACCAAAACAATTTTTCACTTTTTTTAGGAGTATGACTTAGAAAAAAGCTCTAGCACTGCTACTGTATCTCATATGCTAGTTGGTTTTACCTGAACAATTTCATTGTGCTTTTATTTTGGTAAATGAAGAAATATTTAACATTATCTGATTTCCACAACCGACAGTATTCCGCTCAAAGAGGCTCAGTGTGGTGCCAACTAGTGGTCGGGGGTGGAAAACAAAAGTACAGCTTAAGGATGAATAATTAAGGAAATATCGTCTCGTCATACAGGTATCGTCAAATAAAATATCACGATGTATCGTTTAATCAATTTTTCCCTACACTTCTCAACCGTTAAATATTTGTATCCAACAGATCACCGTCTGTATCTTAATTGCTGCTAATTCATCCGCATGTTTCACAAAAAGGAGCAAAACGAAACAAAGCATCTATTAAATTTCACACCCAAACAGTCATCAGTCATTCCAGTTTAAATATTTGACTTTATTCATTTCTAGCAGCTTTATATCTTTGGGTGAAGGTCAAACATTTGACACAATCTAACCTTTCATTGCTTTTGTATCAGAAGTGGTTCCTCTAAAGCACCAGAGTGCCGTTCTGAATCCCTCCTGTGGCTGTAAAACTTTATCGTCCATTACTGCATATATATATTTTAGCACCAAGTCAGGAGAGGTTATTGATTTCTTTAGACATTAAGGTGTGCTCTCTCAGAGTGTTTATGCTTTGAAACAAAGATGCATGTCGTCCAAAGAGCTGATAAGAGAATAAATAGCGAGGAAAATGACTTTTTTTAAGCATTTTTGACATGTAAACAACACAAAAGTTGTCAGGAAAATAAAAAAAAGCTACATAACTTTATAGTAATAGTCCCTAATATTTAAAGAATTTGCTCCTTTTGTCAATGTATTTATTGGAATGTGAGACATTTTAATAATAGGGTGGGGGTTTCACTAAAAATTCCTGCAGTAAAGACAGTTTCTACTCTGTAAGAGATCCCTCTTTCTCTTCTACAAACGCCTCCAGCAGCACACAAAAGGAGTTGGAAAACCTGGCCTGTGGGCTAATGAGGGCTACCTGCAGCTGGAAGAACCGTGTCCTTCAATACCTTTCCCTCTCACTGCGATTTTTAACTTTGAAGAGCACAACCGTCCTAGGGTGTTGGTTTTCATCGCTCTGTCTGGGGGAAGGAAGGTTAACGCATGCTGTGCCCCAACATGTGTGTGAAACTCTGCGTGTTTGTTATTTGCTAATGACAGAACTGGATAAAGGACTGACACAATGGTGCGTTTCTTCAAACCTCGGCAGGTTAAGGCAGATGGGTCATGCACAGACCTGCATCAGCTGGAAATGAGTAATATCTGAGAGAAAACTCCGTGTAAGGTCGCACTCCAATCTAGAATAGTGCTGTTTTCAGGGAATTTTTTCAAACTGGGTCGTTTTCTTTGACTAAGTTTGTGCAGAGCGACAGGAGTTAAGCAGAAATTTGCCTCTGAGTTGTAGCCACAACTGATATCCCATCATCCCTTTGTTTAGAGTCTCTCCGGCTAGCTTACAGCCCCCCTAACATGAGTGGTGCTAAAAAAAAATGGTTTCAGAAGAGGAAAACAAAGTTGTTAGTGGATCTATTTGTCTGCATCAGAATGGAGCAGGGGGGCTTTGGCCACGCCCATTTCGGTTGCTGCGTCACAACTGAGAGCTTTTTGAAGCATATAATTGAATAATACGACGGAGTATTAGGGCCACCAAAAAAAAAAAAAGTAATATTACGACTTTTAATCTCGTAAATTTACGACTTTTTTCTCGTAAATTTACGACTTTTAATCTCATAAATTTACGAGTTTTTTCTCGTAAATTTACGAGATTAAAAGTCGTAAAATATAAGCCTACGACTTTTGAAGTCATAAATATGCGACTTTATTCTCGTAATTTAGCAGTTACGACTTTTTTCTCGTAAATTTACGAGATTAAAAGTCGTAAATTTACGAGAAAAAAAGTCGTAATATTACTTTTTTTTTCTTTTTGGTGGCCCTAATACTCCGTCGTAGAATAAAGAAATAGGTTGTTTGCAAATGTATTACCTTACAAGAAGAAATAGAAAAATAATGTCTTCAAAACGTCACTAATCTTTGATGTTATCATCAATAGTCGACGGTCATCTGCGTTAGCGCTTAGCTGCTAACGCTCGGAAAACACATAGCAACATTGGTTTTATCATTTTAAAAAGTCGTGACTTACATTCAAATGTAAACTTCTTACTCTCGTACCCTTCTGGTGGAGGGATATCCAGCCTGAAGTCACTAAAAAAACGAATTTGAGCCCCACTAAAGCTCGAAATGCCCCTAAAATTTGAGCAATAGGGAGGAGCCGGAAATATAGGGCATGAATTTGGATTAGAAAGTATCCTAACTATTGGTGTAAGAAAAAATCGATTTTGCAATATATCGCGATATTTTGTTTGACGATATTCGTATCAATTTGTCGAGACGATATATTTAGTTAATTATTTATGAGTGTCCTTTAGCGTCCTACTTCCACCCACACCCCCGACCACTAGATGGCAGCACAGCACACTGATGCCGGGTTCACATTCACAGAGTGTCCGCGGAATCCGCTTCACCTCCAGTTCACACCAGGTCCACATGTTTTTGCGACGGTCGACTAGCTCAACTGCTCTCAACTGTTTAGATACAAAAAATATTGATCGCTTTTGTCAGTCGCGGTATTTTATTGTGAAAAATTTGTATATTTTGAAAATTGACTGGATTTTCTCGTGTGTTTCGGCGTAACTTCCTGCCAGGATTGACGCTGATCGCTCGCGGTTTGAGCAAAAAAATAGACCAGACGCAAAACGGTTGTACTGCTCAAGCCGGCCATGGATGACCACAGCGCTTTGTGTGATTGTTCTCTTTAAAAAATAATATTTCTTAATTTACCAAAAGAAAAGCGCTCTGAATTTGCTCGTCTAAAACTAGAGCAGGGTTGAAAAATTTAGATTAATTGATTTGAATTAATTTAATCTTAATAGATCAATAATCAATTCACAAAAGTTATAAATCGATTTAGCACATAAAGCTAAAGTCCGTTAGCTTGATGCTAACGTTCAATAGAATTTCCCATAGGACAGCTAATGCTAACGTTTGGCCGACCCAAAAAATACTAAATGAACATCTTTCTTTACTCGCAGGCATTCATTTCCCAAAGTCTTTTAGGGAAGTATTTGTCAAAGTAACTATTTGTGGTCTAAAAAAAGCATTTTTTCCTTCATACTGTCGTCTTCTTCTTGAGTAAGGTGCACTTTTACAGCCAATCGCCACCTAGTGGCCAAACTGAAACGTCCTCCAGGAGAAACAGAACAATGTTTACAATGTTAATGATCTGAACATTTTTGTTAGAACTTCTCCTTTAATTTTACAATATGTGAACTGTATCAGATTAATATAAGTATATTCAAATTACATACTAGATTTTTGATGTATTTCTAAACAAATGTGTATAAATGTGTAAACTTAAAATTGGAAACCATAACAGACACAACCCTAGCTAGAACTAACTTACTTATGAGATACAGTTGCAGTCCTTAAGTTTTTTTCTAAGTCATACTCTTATACGGTCTTATAGTCTTGTGATATACCACGATACATATTGTATCGTGACACACATATCAGGATATGTATCGTATCGCCAGTACACACCTCTAATGCTAACGGTGTGTCTCTCACCTCAGACGAAGGTGTTCAGCTCTACCATCAACACTCTTTTCTTTCCCCAATCAGGGTCAAAACAGCCCTGCGAGTATTGTCACCGATACCTGCCTGTGGAAAGGTCACCGAGACGCTCACATCCAGGCTGAGCCTGTGCAAACGTGCCTTCTGCTTCTCATTTGCTCTCACTTCTCTGTTGCAGTTTCAGATAGTGTTTTTCTTTACCTTAACCGTTAACCTCTGACTCCCTCGTTCTAGACACATCCATCAAAGTGAAACTGTCCAGCAAAGTTTACTTTGACAGTTTAAGAAAGAAGAACTCATTTATTATCCAGGTATGAACTGCCGTGCTTAATTTGTAAGGTTGGCTCTAAATGAGTTTGCTTTCTGGTTACTATTTCACCAAAGGCAGATGGTGGTCTTTAAACAGGATGTTTGTCCAGCTGAAATACTCCTGTGTGATGCCTGTTTGTAGACTGACTGACATGTTCTTTATGGCTGTGCAGTTATCACGCTACCACGGCATTTCCTCTTTTATGTATCTTTTTTTTAATGTTCTCTTTTTGTGGTCTTACTTTGTCTCAATTTTCTTTTGAGTCATGCGTGGTTAAAACCAGCGGAAAAAGCCTGTAAGGCTGTGGTGTCAAACTCAATCAGACCACGGGCCAAATTCCAAAACACAAACTTGATAAACATTTATCGAACACTCTTAAAACTAAATTAAAAAAAAAATTAATTATAACTAGATATTATGAACTAGATATATAGCATTACCTGCGAAAATGGATGCTGTAAGCTGAATTTGGCCGCTGAAGATGCTAGTTCTGATAGCTAAAGATGCTGAAATTGATAGCTAAAATTACTGAAGCTGATAGCTAAAATTACTGAAGCTGATAACCAGCTAAAATATTAACTAAATGCCAAATTGGCCTAAAAAACAAAACGAAACAAAACGAAAAAAATTTGGTTAGCCAAAAAAGCTAGCATGTAGCTAAAATATTATCTAAACTCCAAAAAAAAATCCTAAATTAGCTAGAATACTTAGAATTTAAATATTAGCTAAATCCTAAAATAGACACAAAAAGAAAACTAAATTAGCCAAAACAGCTAGCATGTAGCTGAAAAATTAGTTTTGTTCAAAAATAGCCCAAAAATCTTAATAAATGCCAAACTAGTCCAAAAAGCTAGCAGAATACCCATTTTTAAAATGTTAAAACTGTACCTTTTTAGCATGATTATTAATAATAAAAAGGCAGGAATGAGCACAAGATAACATTGGGCCATTAATAAAGATCTGGAGGGCCGGATAGAATTACCAAGAGGGCCGGACCCGGCCCCCAAGCCTTGACTTTAACACATGTGTTCTAGGGTCTTTCCTGCTCTGTCTGTAGAGAAATGTTGCAGTTTGCTTCTAAATCATACAAGAGAACGTGAGGAAAAAAAGGATAATATTTAAAAGGTTTTCTCAGTGTTTTGTCTGCCTTTTTTGACCTTGTAAAAAGTGTTTTTTTTCATGCACGTCGATGCCAAAGGTCTTTGCTTCGTTTGCATCATGATTTGAGGTGGATTTTAAATATGCAAACTGCTCGTTTGCTCCACTGTTGGTGTGAGTCAACTGCAGCGGTCTGGCTTTGCTGCACTGTAGCTCAGGATTTCCCTCTATAGATGCTGCTGCGTGTTGTGTTACAAGGTTTTGTGTTGTTGTTGTGCCTAAGAAAATTAAAATCCCTATTTCGCAGCATTTCAGAAAGCTTGTCCAGGTGGACTCGAGTACACGTCCTTTCTTAAGGATGTCTGTGAATATTGGCCATTTAATCCATTTTTAAAATCCTACTCTTATCATCTTCTTCTATTGTAAAGTTGGTGGTCTTTTAATTTTGATTATGCAGTTTTTAGCCAAATTTTAAAATCATTTGTTGTCTTATAAAGAGTCATCTATGTGAAAATAGTATTTTTTCTGATTTTTTTTTTTTGTTATTGTTGCATTTGTTGCCCCACCCCTCTTTCGCCACATGGCGAATTCACTGCTCGCTGCTCAAATCGATCTACTGCCAGACACCGCCCTGCGCCTGTCCCCCAAATCGCAACACGGGATTTAAGATCACCTCAATTCGCGTCTGTACCATTGACTCAACATTGAAATTGGCCGCCTCCGCCGCGCGAATAGCGTTCGGTGTGAATCCACCTTTACAGCAGAGGATCTATATTAAACAATTTACGATTAAATCTACGTTTCTAAGTAGTTCTTAAATCAAATTGGATACAACTGTATTGATTTAGTCTTTCTCATCGTTATTTTTGCACCGCTAATGTTAGCTTTAAGCTACAAGCTCGCAAACAGAGCTCTAAGCGACGGGGAGGGGCTGGGTTGTTGTGTGTCAAGAGCCCCGCCCACAATTGCATTTCTAATGAGCTATTGCCCCTGTCTATAAAATGTGTCTTTAAAACAAAAACAACAAAGGCCTTTTGTTTTTGGCTAAAAACGTCATAATTAAACGATCACCGGGAACAATTTTAAAATAGAAAAAAATATGGCTGGAGTGGGACCTAGTTTCTGCAGAGCAACAGGACCTCATTAGAAATTTGATTCTGATTTGTGGAAAGGACTCTTGGCACCTAAGTTAGCTGCAATAATTTCCCAGCATTCCTTTGTTTACACTTTCTCCTGCTAGCTTATAGCACCTCACAAGCCTAAGCTAACATTAGCGTAGCAAAAAAATAAATAATACAGAGCGAGTAATTATCAGAGCTAGAGTCAGATGGCAGCTCAGATGACGAAAATGAAGACGTTAATGGATCTATTTCTCTAAAGTGGATGCTTTAGAATTGTAGTGGAGAAAGCAGACTTTGGCTCCGCCCATGGCAGCTGTTGCATCACAACCCCGAGATTTTTCAAACCGTGGGTTTTTACTGCTCTTTATCCAACATTATTTGAATAAAACACCCTTTTCATTTATCAAAATTATGTTTTTTACATGTTCTTGTAGCATTTTTCTCATAATAGAAGACGTATATAAAGAAAAAGTAACCTAAAATAGCATTTCTGAGTATTTCTTTATTGTTGTGAACCAGAGGTAGATGAAATTGTGACATAGAAGCTACTACAGCCAGACACCATCTCCCTGGTTAGCTCCATACTGATTCATCCATAGACGACTCCATGTATATCTTCATTTTCCTCGTCCAAGGTGAGGTCTGGGTCCAAACTGTACTGCTATAGCTCCAAAATTACCCACTATTGTTGTTACGTCTTATATATTGATCTTGCTGGAGCCCATTGTAGCTATATTTAGAGGAAGACAGGATCCATCCCAGACAACCCATCACAGGAACTCCTGGTTTTATCAATTATTCCCATTTTAAACTGATAGGGATAGTGTACTTCTGAAATGAAAAAAGGAACCAAGAGAGCACGTCAGGTTTTCTGATCCCTCGTCTGTCAAACGCTCAGTTAAGACACGTATTTAAGACTGTTAGCACTTTGTCACGCTTGAAATAAAGGAACTGAAACATTAAACGTGGGGTTATGCGTACACTCAGTTTAACCAAATGTGTAAAAAATGTATATATACTGTATATATATATATATATATGTGTGTGTGTATATACATATATACACACACACACATATATATCTATATATATGTGTATGTGTATATATACATAGATACACACATATATGTATATATACACACTATATATATATAT
>NC_050530.1:3262985-3292640 GCF_002922805.2 Oryzias melastigma
TATATATATATATATATATATATATATATATTTTTATATATATAGGTGTATCTACATATTTGTGTGCATACATATGTGTGTATATATAGTCATGTGAAAGACTGAAAGAAAATCTGAGAATATGTGAAACCGCGCATAAAGAAACACGAATCCGCGGAGGAACACTATATTGACTCAAAAGTTGGGGGATGGGCAAAGCTTTTTGCTGCCCCCTTAGCTCCGCCCCTTCCTCTAATTGCTTGCTTTGCATTAAACAGCATCTTCTCTTCTTGTTCTTAATTTATTCTGCAAAATGATTTAAAATTATTGCAATTCATTTGCCAAACTGAGTTAAGCATCAGAGTTTAAAGAATCAATGAGTTCCTCACGCTGCTTAGAAAGATTGATTCAGTTTTGTAAAACAAATGTTTTTTTAAATCAAGCTTAAAGATTTGAATTCTTAGATGCACATTTAGTGAGTCCTTTAATAAGCATACATGTTTACAAAGTTACAAATTAAAACATTTTTACAAAAAGATGACATTTTATTTATTTGTATTACATACTTACTGTATTTGCTACATTATGGAATCTAGTTCAAATTCAGCTGTGCATTCCATAACAGTACAAAAAATACTTCAAATTAATTTAATAAAAAATAATAATTTAAGAGAAAGTGTTCATATATGTGTAATGTGTCAGAACAGGCTTAAGCTCACTTTGCCACACAGTGTTGAAACTATTATTTGACTTTAGGCTTGAGAGATTACAGATTATGTGGAAAGAGAACGGTTGACAGAAGTTATTTGATTGATTTTCCTTTTTTCATGGCCAACGGTGAAAAAAATACACCCTGAGACTCTGTTAAAATGAACGTGTAGGCTTGAGTCTTTATCTTGCCCTGAGGGCAGCAGCCGCTCCCTCTGACGACAGGATTGCACCGAAGCTTATCTTGTACTTGTCCAACTCGACTAGCAGCTCAGATGCTTTAACAAAAAAACAAATTTAATCAAACTCCTTGACAAAAGATAAAGTCTGTGACTCTATTTTTGTACTGTAGATGTTACAAATTTGAGTCTCAAGAGCTGGAAAGTCATTGAAATGAGGCAGCAGTTCCCCTGTCTTAATCACTGCTGTCGGTGGAACTCTGAGTCAGTCAGGTGTGTGGTAAGAACTCAGGAGATGATTTATCAATTACTCACAACAAGCTTGATCTGATCGGACTACCCTGTGCCCTGATTGTCCAACCCCTCCTGTCAAGAATGCATCCACTCTTAGCTTAGCTGGGTGTGTTTGAAGCGGTAAATGTTTGGTTTAGCCAGCCGTGTGGTTCACTTGTTACACAGAGGGGCGAATTTCAACATGTCTTGGGAGCAGGAATGCAGCTGCCAATCGGGCCGTCCCGCTCTGGCTGGGCCTTTTGACGGCCTGTTTATGAGGAGGCGATGAGCGGGGCAGCAGATGGGAGGAGGGCAAACAACAAAACGAAAAGTGAGGTGTGCTCTCCTGGGTTTGATCGGACGGCAAGCAACGAGGGACAAATAGCATTCTGACATGTAGCTTTCCGCAATGTGGACTCACTTTATAAAAATATAAACAGTTTTGATAAATTTGGACCTGAAATGTCAGATTCAGGGGTTTGGACTAATTCAGCTATTGGCCAAAAAAGGAGCGGAGAATTAAGACACTTTTCTATCTGTCAGATAAAAGATGTTCGGGAAGCTGTTGGTTACGGCCTAAAATAACCAAAATAAAGAACCCTAAAAGAGATTGAGTCTTGGTGTATGATTGTCTGAAAAGGACACTACAATAGTTAACATTTAAAGACCTACTCTGATCATCTTTTGATTCATTTAAAAGGGTCCCCAGTGGTCTTTTATACGCTTATACCGGTTTATAGGCCAAAGTTTCTGCAATAGATCATTAAAAATTCACCTCTGAGTTGTGGGACCATTGGCACAGAGCAACTCCACCCCCTCTTCCCCTCTCAATTGCAGATCAAGGAGTTTGTCCAGTGTAATTTTGTTTTTTTTTTCTCCTGATTCACAACAAAAGAAATCCAATTTTAAGCTCAAACGTCTTAATATAATCGAAACATAGCACAAGAACATGTTAAAAACGCAATTTTCATCAGAGTGTGTCTTTAAACCAACAATGGAGGAAAATAAAGAATTTATACATAATCAGTCTTGCTTTTAAATTTGGGATAAAGTAAATTTAATTTCCTCAAAGTGGTTGGATTCTTGTTATGAATTAGCAGACGTGACCAAACTCTAAATCCACTTTGTTTGTTCTGTTGACTTGTATAAATGAGGCTTTGAAAGTGCTGCCTTGCCTCATTTTTGACAGATTAAAATGAGCTTGTTTACTTCCTATATGTCAAATATGTAAAAATGAAGTTGAAACCCAAAATAATCTTTTTTTATTATTTTAATGTGGTTAATAATTTGGCTTTCAACAAAAAATACAATTCCACTATTTTCGTATCCTAATATTCAATTTGTTTGTACTGACAAAAAAAGAAAATTCTATTTTTGTTCAACAATTTAGTAATTTTATAGTAATTTTTTTTATTTACAAATGTCGATTTTTGAAAGAGTCCACATTTTTTGTTCTTTAAAAATGACATATTGTTTTTGTAAATCTCTAGAAAAGATTTAAAAAAAAAATAAGAGTGCCACCAAACTTTTAAATTGTCTGTTTACCTGGTCTGATGTGATTTTTATTTACCCTTTAATTTATGGATAATCTTGGTTGGAACTTTTTAGATATGGAAAATTCTGAGTTAGAAAATTTTATCTTAATGTTATCTATTTTTAGTTAATTTTGTTTGTTATATATTTTTCTCTTTTACTGTTTAAATTGAATTCATTTTGTCTTCACATGTATACATATATGATGCTTTGTAATGTCTAACTTGTCTCAAAAAAAACAAAAAACGTCTTTACTTCCTGAAATTAGAGTCTAAAACCGTCTGTGTGCTGCTCCCTACAGGTTGAAACGATGTATTACAGTTGAATTTTGTGATTGGTAAACTGGTGTAAGTCCCACGTGAATTCAGAAGTCTCACGTTATCACGCTCTGGAGCTCCAGTATAAAAGCCCCGCCCATCTTTGATTCTGTAATGGACGGTTGTTAGCTTATTGTTTGTAGTTTTACTGCCTGCGGTTGACCAAAATCTAGAATTTTCTAGTGGACTTGGAGGTTAGGCAACAGTGGTTTAGTGCAATTGGGATTAAATCCAGCAAACGTTCTGGAGATGGGATTAGCAATGAAGGTTTCACTCGGGATTGTTAGCTTATTAGCCTTTATTAGCTTATGATGCTAACATCATTTTTCCCCTTCGGTCTGGACCATGAGCGCCTGCCTTTTTTTAGGAGAAGATTAATTCTCAACCTCCACAGGAAGTTCTGTGATTGGCCAACCCCTTTTTTTTTTTTTGCATTTTTCAAACCTCCAACTGTCCTGTTGTGTTACCCTTTAACATCTAAATAAAGCTGGTTTCAGAGAACACACAGTAGTGTTTAAGAACTCCAAGAAACTTGAAAAACGGCTTAAGCAGGACAAAGAAGTAGGTCCATGAAGTGGGATCAACAGTTCCAGAGAGAGAAAAAAGATTATCCTAATCCCAGAAACATGTGACATTAACAAATTAAACTGTTTTTTCAGAATTTTACAGTGAGCAAAGTAAACATCAAATTGTCTCTATCGGTGTAAAAGTTTTCCTTTATTGTGTTATATATATTTTAAAATAAATGAAATCAATGCATTCTGGAAGTGTAGGTTTTTACTTAGAGTTTCTGTGCAACGCCTTCATTATCTTAAGTTCTAACAAGCTATATTTAGAATAAACGTAATTGAAGGACTTAAAAGGGAAATGGAGATTCTTGCTAATTGATAAATGGAACTGAACCTTAGATGGGAGCAGAAGCTCGATCATGAACAGGTAGTGACTCACCTTGAGTCATAAAACATGTGTACTTTACCCTGTTTATTGAGTTTTCTGAAACAATGTGCCTTAAATGGTTCAAACATTTACAGATGAATCACTGCAGCTGGACTAAAGGAGCAGATTCACCTTTTGGTGTTTGCTGGTTCATTTATTATCCCAAAGAAGATCAATAAATGAAACATTTCTACACTTGACTTATAGGATTTGTTTTGCTTGATTTTCCAAATAATTTTAAAATGAACCGTTTTTTCGACATTGTTTGCCGCTCAGATTAAAATCTGTGGTTTTTGCTCAAAGATAACCTGAACCGAAGCCACTCCCTTCATCCTCCCTTCCAGCTCTTAGTGGCCGCCTCACTTCTCTCTGGTTGTCATAGCTTTAAAAAAAACGACTGATTTATCGCGGGGAATGATCGTGGGGTTGAAAAAGAATAACCTGATATTTGAGACTCTTGGGGCTTGTTTAAAAAATTCCCTGACTCAAAAAAGTTATATTTTGATTTTATATTTACTTCAAATCAAACAACTGTTGGTTTTATATTACCTGCATTAATTAAACTTAAAATCCTTGGATAAAGACTTTATTTCCTTCTTTTTCTCCTAGTAAGTGAACAATATTATACACTTTACACCTTTCCTCAACAAATTTTTTCCCAGTTAAACTCAAGTCTTTGTGTCTCTCATAATTTATTGCAGCTAGAGGCTGAATGAAAGAGTTGTGATTGTTGAATGACACTAGAGCACACAGGTCACACCATGTTTTGTCTGCGAGACTCGGTTATCTGATGCTGCGACTGTCTCTGCTTTGTGTTGCCACCACAGCTCAGAGGATTGTGTCTTTGTCGCCCTCTCCCCAGGCTCCTGGTGGGAGCTCCCAAAGAGAAATCCAACGGCCTGAAGAACGTCAACGAGACCGGAGCTGTCTACAGCTGCCCCATGTCCACAACGTTTGATGACTGCACCCGAGTGGACCTGGTGACCCAAAGTAGGTTTGGTGCAAAGCGGTAGTTTGCAAAAAACAAAGAATAAAAATGAAATTACATCTTTCACCTGAAAGACATCTTGCGAAGCTTTATTTCCAGATCGGTGTTAAAAACGAAGAAATTCTGAACCTTTTAGTGACTCAAAATCAAATTATAATCAGTGAGGCTGATGAAATGTAGAGTAAAGAGCTCAGAGACACGCGTTTGCAGGACCACCACTTTATTCTGCCCTTTCAATTCACATACCCAGAAGCCTCTTTGTCACCTTATATCACAGGTGTCAAAGTCAAGGCCCTGGGGCCGAATCCGGCCCTCCAGGTAATTCTATCCGGCCCTCCAAATCATTTTATTTTATTGTTATTAATGGCCCGATGTTATCTTACACTTATTTCTAACTAGTATAATTTTGACAAAATATATTTTTAATGAGAGTAAAATTATGAAAATTATTTAAGGTTTAAGTTGATTTATTCTGGAATAATATTCCTGCCTTTTTATTATTCATAATTATGTTACGTTATGTTTACATTTTTTTAAATTGGCTTTTTAGACTTTTTTGACATTTACTATAATTTTTTAGACTGTTTTAGAGTTTAGCATTTTTTTCAGCTACATGCTAGCTGTTTTTGGCTAATTTAGGCAGTTTTTAGGATATTTTGAAGTTTAGCTTACAGGCTAAACAGACAGGCTTAGATGGAGGAAGCTGATTGGCTTTGGCGACCCCTGAAGGAAAAAGTTGAAAGAAAAAGAAGAAGAAGCTAATACTTCAACCACATGCTAGCTGTGTTAGCTAATTTAAGCTTGTATTCTGTTTTTAGGCTGTTTTGGAGTTCAGATAATATTTCAGCCACATGTTAACTGTTTTGGCTAATTTATGCTTTTTTTGGGTTTGTTTTTCAGGCTGTTTAGAATTAGGCTAACATTTACACGCTAGCTGTTTTAGCTAAATTAGAACTTTTTTAGTTTTTTTTAGGCTATTTTGAAGTTTAGCTGTTTTTCAGCTACATGCTAGCTTTTTTTCGTCAAACCTAAGATGCTATTTTGTTTTGATTTTTAGGCTAATTTTGCATTTAGTTAATATTTTAGCTGGCTATCAGCTTCAGCGTTTTCAGCTATCAATTTCAGCATATTCAGCTGCCAAATTCAGCTCCTAGCATTCACACTAGCATTATCTCAGGTAATGCTATATATGAAGGTTTTAGTTGGTTTAAAGCTGAAGATTGTTGAGATTCTTGAAGCCAGCGTTACTTCCTGTATGAAACACAGTGGGAGGAGTCACAAAGTCCAGTTCTCATATACAGTCAATGGTGTCAAACAGCATTTTTCAGTTTTTAAACTCAACAATCGAGCATCATGTCACTAACATTCATCTTGTACATCTGTAGTGATGTTGCCAAAGTAACTAAGATGATCCCAACAAATCTGATTCCAAGATTAAATGTAAGATTCATACTTTTTTATCTTTTCTAGGGCGTTTCATTTTAACATTTTGGTTCAACTGACGAGCTTGAAGTACAGAAAATAAAGAAAATTCCAAATATTCCATTATGGACAAAAGGGATGTTTTGTATAAAATCCTATTAACCTCATATTCTCCTGCCTTATCTCCCACAGGATCAGAGTTTATACTCTTTAGATGTGAAGACATAACAATGTATTCACAGTCTTGAGCTGCTCTTTCATGACAAGAAACCTGTCTCAGTTTTCACGCCTTTGTGCTGCGTAGAAAAAAAGCTCTTAAGTAAAACATTCTCCCAATACTGCTTTTAAGAGTACTTGTTGCTCATACAAGACACAAAAAATGATATTTCCTTTAATTGGTGGTTATTAACTAAAGGAATTAGACCGCTTTAGGGCTTCATCTGGTCCCTGAAGGCTGAGTAACATTAAAAGAAGCCTGGATCACTTTTAATGTTGAGGTTAGCGTGGCTTTTGTTTCAGTCGCTGCACATTTTTGTGGTTTACATTTGTCTGGGCTTGAATGTGTCTGAGAAAAAAGGATCACACTATGGGTGTAAAGTCAAAATTCCCAAGTAGAAGTGCTGACTGCTGAAATCCAGCAGTTGCCATGACAGTTTAACTACGTTTCATGCCTTGTAAATAAAATGAAAAGCTTAAATCTAATGTGATACCAGTAATATTCACTGTCTGCTATTTCACAGCAAATTCATTTGAGATGGTGGAAGGCATGTGGCTTGGTGTGACAGTGGCCAGTCAGAAGGGACATCCAGCTGGGCGTGTGCTGGTGAGGTGGCTCTCTTTTACATTCAATTTATTTGTGATGGAGAAACAAAAAAGAAAGCATTTGCAAGTCACTGATTCCTTAGATTTTCCTTCTTAACAGATGATTTTGGTCTGTGATTTTCATCATAGAAACACAAAAGAATCCAGGAAATCACACTGTAGTGTTTTAACATTATATTTTTGATTTTGTAGCATTTTTATGAAGATGGAGAACAAGAAAATTATCCTTAAAGTTACATTTCTTAGTGTTTCTTTATTCAAATTGAGCATGTAAACTGATAGGTGGAAGCGGTGGTATTTCTAATAAACTACTGCCGTTTGCAGAAACTATGTCCTAGAAAACAACACAGATCTTTTGATTTTGGTTCAAATCGGCATAACCATTAAAAAAAAACAGGGAGCATTTTTAAATTAAATCAAAAGACAATCAGAGTGGGCCTTTAAATGTGCAGAAAATAAGTATTTGATAAATAACATAAGTTCAATTTTATTTTTTTTATTCTGTCATTTTTTTTTTTTTTTTACAGGAATAATTTCCAATCAATGCTGAAATACTTTTTGCCTAATTGCAAGTTTTATAATCTGATACTTAGTCATGCAAACTCTTTTAAAAGTCTTAAAAATCAGATCCTTGTTTGATTTAACTCTAAATCTGAATCAGTATTTTTATAAAAGTAAAAGTTGATGATATGACACATGGTTCTCTAACGCTGTGCTCTTTATGTCCAGATGTGTGGACATCGATACGCTAAGGTCTTCACAGGAAGCACAGAGGAGCAGCGGCGGATGATCGGAAAATGTTACGTGAGGGGCAACGACCTCACCTACGATTCCAGTGACTACTGGCAGACTGAAAGCTATGAGGTCTGCAACCCTGGGAATGACATGGAATCTGAGGGCCAGTGCAACCTGGGCATATCTGGAGGCATCGGACACACTGATGTCTACCTCGGCGCTGTGGGCAGCTACACGTGGCAAGGTGGGATTGTGGATAAAAATAAGAATTTACAGGAACACTCAAAAACTACCTCTGTACCTAAACCATAAAAACACAAAAGAAATAGGGTAAACGCTTAAAAATTAACTCTCATAGTCCCTGTCATTGATATAAGACCATTACGTCAATCACAGGATCGAAAATGTGTACATGTATTTATATATATATACATATATATATATATATATATATATATATATATATATATATATATATATATATATATATATATATATATATATATGTATATATGTATACCGTATTTTCCGGACTATAAGTCCCACCGGAGTATAAGTCGCAGTAGCCAAAAATGCATAATGAAGAAGAAAAAAACATATATAAGTCGCTCCGGAGTATAAGTCACACTTTTAAGAGAAAAGTCCAACATTTATGAACAAATTCAACAAGCCCGACATAACGTTGCATTTCACATCAAATGCAATTCATGAGTCAAATTGGAGTCTGCTGAATCTTTTGATGTGCGTCTAATTTAATGCTCAATGCTTGTCCAAAAATGTGTTCATAAACTAGACACTCCCATTGGAGAAGCTGTCTGAAGTTTTAGCCTCATCGCTACATGATGAAGGCTTTGGCTGTTTATGTCGTTTAAAATACACAGAAGATACGGATGATGTTGAGAGGTTAAGTTATTTATTTTAAAGAACACAAAAGCTATAATCATCTATAATCATCTCTCCATTCTGGGTTCAGGACAGCAGTTTTTTTGTCTTTTTCTTACGGCGATCGTTACCTTCTAGCCTGCAGGAGCTGCATCTAAATGACAGTTTTTAGCTGCTCTTCTGTCTGTTTATAACCCAGTTTGATGGTTTGTTGTCCCGCATTAGTCCAAGGAGACAAAAATAAAACAATAATAATAATGTCTTGATGCAAATGAGAAAAACATCATAACATCCATGAGGAGAATGAATATATGAGCCTATTTATGTCTAACAAAATCACATATAAGTCGCTCCTGAGTATAAGTCGCACCCTTGGAAAATCTATGAAAAAAGCGCGACTTATAGTCCGGAAAATACGGTATATATATATAATGTATATATATATGTAATGTATCTATATATATATATATATATATAATGTATATATATATATATATATCATGTATATATATATCTGTAATGTATATATGTATATATATATAATGTATATATATATATATATTTATATATGTATATATACATTACATTTATATATATATATATGTATATATATATATGTGTGTTTGTGTGTATATATGTATGTAAATGTGTACATGTAACATATACACATTTTATTTTAGTTTTTTTATACCAGAGACACCAAAAGCAAAGCAACTATTCGCTTGACTTCAAAACAATTATTTATTTTTAACTGTCAAAAGGAAAAAACATTGTATACAGAAGAAAATTAATAAATGACAACATTCAAAGCTTAACAAGGTTGTTCTGAAATTAAAACTTTTACTAATCAAAATCTTTTGATTAAAAAGGATCAAATGTTTTTCAAACAAAATAAATGCTGGTTTAATCCTCACAGGCGGATTTTTTTATCTCCTAAATTGTTTTTTTTTCCATTTTTATCTCAAGTATGACTTGAGTTATTTCAAAATCAACCAGATCTTCACATTTTTATAATTTTTAATAGGTTACACAGCAAGTCGGTCCGCTCAATATAAAACAAATTATAAAACTAAATGTTTAAAAAAAAATTTTATTTATCTCGTTTTGGATTTAAAATGTTCCTAACTGTTATTTTGTTATAATAAGTTTGAATTATTAAGTTTCTATTCGCTTTAAGTCAAAATAAAGGACATGTATAGAAAAAATGTTTTTATTCAATTTGTTTGGACTGCAGTACTCAGAGTATCCACTAGATGTTACTCATGTTTTACAATTGCCAAATCCCTGCTTTCCATGCAATATCAGAAACTTTTAATCAAACTTGATATATTAAATGCCATGCATACCTATGTTTTAAATATTTTTTTTAAGTCAGCTGAAGTAACAGCTTTTAACAAATTTTGTTTTGAAGGAAACGTTCATGTAATCTGGAGGAATCCTGACCCATCAAGCACATGGGAGACGATCACCAAAGACTTTGGTGAAATTGACAAACGAAACATCTACATGGGTAAACATTTCTCACCCTTTGCATTTAACTCTGCCACAAACAAATATACATCTGTTTTTTTAAAGTAGGAAATAAAAGTTTTAGGAAATAAAATCCAGCCCGACACCATTGAAAATGTCCCATGATGCAATGTTTTCAAGCATCTTTGTCACCTCAGGATGGATGACTGCACTAGACTTTATTATTTTGACATTCAAGAGTAATTTTCTTAAATAGCAAGAAACTAACACAATTCATGCACAACTTCCTAAATGTTAAGTGGAAATAAAATGCCAAGTACAAAACTCTGACCTTCACAGGTTATTCGGTTCTTGAAGAGCAGAAGCTGCTGCAGCGTGACCAGTATACAGTGGTGACGGGGGCGCCGAGGTTTGATTCAAAGGGCTTGGTGGTTCTTGGGGAGATGAGTCAATTAAAGATCAAGGTCATGCAGTTCATCCCTGGGGAGCAAGTGGGCTCGTACTTTGGGAGCAGCCTGGCGGCCGCGGACCTCAACAATGACGAGTGAGTCTTTAAACGGACCTGCAGAATATGATCCACGTGTATATTATCTGTCTATATGTATGTGTGTGTATATATATATATATATATATATATATATATATATATATATATATATATATATATATATATATATATATATATATATATATATAAATGTATGTATTTAAATCGTTTTATTGTGTCTGATCTGTACAAATCTCCCTCTTCATCCAGTTGGAATGATCTGATTGTGGGGGCTCCGTTCTACTTCGAGCGGCAGAACCAAAAAGGAGGAGCGGTGTACATTTTCATGAACGAGAACGGCTCCTTCCAGAATGTTTCCACTAAAGTGCTTAAGGGTCCGGCGTATTCAGGCTTCGGCTTCGCGGTTGCCGCCATCGGAGATGTCAATCAGGATGGGTTCCAAGGTGCGTGTCTGCTAAGAAAACAATCAACGAATTCATGATTTCATTAATAAATTAGGCTTCCCCGTGGCTTGACTTCATGGTTATCTTCGCCCCTGCAGACATTGCTGTGGGAGCGCCGTTCCAGGATTCTGGGCGGGTCTACATCTGGATGGGAAGTAAAAAGGGAATCTCGGATATGTGGAGCCAGGTGCATCATCATTTTTTTAACATACATATTTTTTCTAATTCAGTATACATTGAAACTCACCATTTCCCTCCTGTAGGAGATTAAGGGAAAATCAGTGGGCGACGGTAATTTTCAAAGCTTTGGCTATTCCATCGATGGAGGGATGGACATGGATGGCAACAGCTACCCTGACATGGTGGTCGGGTCTTTGGATGACCGCGTGGCTCTGATCAGGTGAGCCAAAAGTTAAAGCATCAGCACCAGAATGAGCTCTAAAACCATAACTTTTATTTAAACTCTTTCCAGAGCACGTCCAGTAATCCACCTAACCAAGAACTTCACCGTGACACCTTTTATTGTGGATCCCAGTCAGTGCACCAATGATAAAGCATGGTAAGTTCTCTCTACTTCTGAAAGTCACTTTTATTTTGATGGTTTTGTAACCTTTTTCTGTTCTACAGCATTACAGCTACTGTTTGTATGTCCTTCACACTGAGCAATGGGAACAAATACTTCAAGAGGAACGTCGGTTTGTTCCGTTTTTTTCTTGATTACACGTCTTTTTCTGTTGGAGTTTATTAGATCTATGAGGTCCCTGATGTGTTCTGGATCTTGTTTTAGTGGTGGACTACACAGTGGAAGCCGGTGTGGGAGAATTACGAAGACGCGTTCATTTCCAGGATGACCACTCCACAATAACCAGATCCTTAACCTTGTCGTCCTCCGAATCCATTTGTGAAACCCTCAACGTTTTTGTGAATGTGAGGTCTCAGTTCTAGATCATCTGTTCATAACCCAGCTGTTTAATAATGGGTTTTTTTTTTTTTATACACAGACTCCTGTCAGGGACAAACTGGACCCCGTGATTTTTTCCGTCAACATGTCGCTGCAGAATCCAAACTCAAAGGCCAGGCGCTCCCTGCAGAACCTGGACGCCTTCCCTGTTTTGAGTCAGGAGCAGAAGCTCGTCCACAAGGCCGAGGTACAAACGCTTCCAATCCAAACCTCCAAAACTCTATCATTTGAATGATAAAACAGAGTTTGTTTCCTCCTTATTTTTCAGATTCACTTTCAGAAGGAGTGTGGAGATGACAATAAATGTAGCAGTAACCTGAAGCTCAAGGCCGAGTTTGTTGATGAGAAAGAAAATCCTTACCCCAGGTAGAAACTAAACCTAAAGTCACAGAAAAATGCAGTTTTTACTAAGGATGGGTCGATAAAATCAATTTGACGCTTATTAGATCAATAATCAATCCATTAAAGTAGAAATCGATTTAATTTAATAAGTTCGCTAGCTTGATGCTAACGTTTAATGGAGTTTCCCATAGGGCGGCTAATGCTAACGACCTGAACATACATTTCTGACTAAATAAACATCTTTATAAACTCACAGGCAGGAATTTTACAAACTCTTTTGAGAGAATATTTTTAAAGTTACCATTTGTGGTATAAATCACATTCTTTTCTCATTCTTCTTTAATAAGAAGTGTACATCTATAGCTTGATTGCCACCTAGTGGCCAAACAGAAACGCCCTCCAAGGAGGAGGAGAACAATGTTAATAATCGGGACATTTTTGTTAGAACTTCTACTTTAGAGAATTTTAAAACTGTATGTTATTAACAATCTCACTATAATTTCACTAATACATTTGACATTTGTGTAGCAATGTTCATTTTTAGGGCATTTTAACTAAAATTTGATGTGTTCAACATATTTTTTTATTTTAAATTACCATTGCTGTACTGACTAAGGCAGGAACACAAAGTATAACCCAAAATGTATCAGAATCAGGATTATTTATCATTATTACAACAAGATTTGAGCAGCTCAGGACAAACTGAGAGACATAAGTGTGCAAAAACGAGAGTTGGGGCAGATATGCAATTTATAAATAAATATTGAATGCATGATACTACATTTTGGGATATGTGACCGTAGATATAAAAATAGTAAAGAGCAGAAACTAGTAGAAAGAGTTCAGTTAATGAAAAACTGGTGTTTTCTGTGTTCAGGAGAGACGGGATGCAGGTGCTCCAGTACGACAGGAATATGAGGATAATAATCGGGCTGAAGGTGGACGTGACCAACTTGAAATCCCCCGGAAAAGTGGCTGAAGATGCTCACCAGACCATGCTCAACGTCACCTTCCCCACCACTTTGAGATACTCCGGCGTCAGACCTTCAGTACGTCCACTAGAGGGCAGCATGCGCCTGTCGTTCTGAATGAATGAGAAGTGAATTTACATTTGTCTGTGTTTAGACGTATCAATGCCACTCCAACGATCAAAACAATGGAGTCCTTTGTGAAATCGGGAATCCTGTGAAAGCTGAGGACACGGTGGGCCACCACAGAACTGTTTTTTATTTGAAAATCGGAAAGAATTGGATTTGAGTGTCTGTTTTTGCCTCACTTAGAATTCCCTGCGGCTGCTGTTTGAGACGTCAGACATCGATCTGAACACAAATCTGATCGAGTGTCAGCTGCTTCTGTCAACGTAAGAACTTTAACGATCGGATGTTCGTAGGCCTCGGTTTGTCTCAGAAGCCGATTTTAAATCAGTGTGTTTTTACAGTGTCAGCGAACAGTCGGACCTGAAGCCCGAGGCGCTGAAAATCCAGATCGAGAACACCATTCATCCCAATTTCGAAATGTGAGCTCCTCCTGAGTCTGAACTGTCACAGCCGTTAATGTAGATTATTTTTTCTAAACCTCTGCATCTCTCGCACAGTAAAAATCCGATTGTGCGAACAAAATTTGGTGGGACGGTGATGGGCGAGTCAGCGATGGTCAACAGCAGTGACGTCGGCAGTCTGGTGGAGTTCACCGCCACCGTGAGTCACCTGTCACCCACATGTTCCTCATCCACACCCGGACAGAACTTCAGAATGTCTGAAGTGGATTGTTTGAGTTGTGGTTTGTGGTGTGAACGTAACAGGGGTGGATCCTGTTTAGAAACATTTATTTTTAACTTTTTTTTTTTTCCTTTTATGACATAAATCTGTCTCTTTCCCACATTAACCACCAGGTGGACGTGGAGGAACAACCGCTGGGAGACTTGGGGATGCTTGCTGTGGAGTTTGAGTGGCCCTTAGAGGTGGCGAACGGCAAGTGGCTGCTGTACCTGACGAAGGTCGTCGTCAAGGGCGAATCGGAAACGGAATGTGACGCTGGAGGACACGCCAACAGTCTCAACCTCACTGTGAGCCTTCTGTTCTTGTTTGTGGGGTATCACTCTCATGTTATTTAGATATTTGAAGATTTACCAACCTAGAAAAAGGCTTAAAATGTATTATGAAACTGGTTGAATGGCTTAATTTTATTTTTTGACTTTTAACATAATGATGAACAAGATGTATAGCATTACTATAATGCTGGTGTGAATCCCACAGCGCCACACACGTCTACTTTGGCCCCATCTGTCCACAAGTCTTCGTCTCAGAAGTCTGCTTCCTTTTGTCCTGAAGTTCTATGACACTTCTAGAGGAACGAGTCTTCTCTGAACAGCCCTTTACATGACTGTAATTGGAAGCTTGTGGATGTCAACATTTAACGAGTCCATGGAGACCTGTGGGGCCTTCCATGGACTTCTACAAACTGACAAGTATGAGGTTCTGCACAACTTCACAACTGACAGAAATACACAACAAGCAGCCTAAATGACTTGAAAAATGTCTAACTTGTCAATATATACTATACTATACTACACTGTACCAAACCAGATTATACTTATAATATACTATACTGTACAGTACTATACTACACGTATACTGTACTGTACTGCACCATACCATTCTATTCTTTTACTATACTATACTATACCTGTACTATGCTTGTACTGTATTATAATGTACAGTACCATACTATACTTATACTGTACTGTACCATACTATATATACTATACTTATACTACACTGTACCAAACCAGATTATACTTATAATATACTATACTGTACAGTACTATACTATACGTATACTGAACTGTACTGTACCCATTCAATTCTATTCTTTTACTATACTATACTTGTACTATGCTTGTACTGTACTATAATGTACTGTACCATACTATATATACTATACTTATACTACACTGTACCAAACCATATTATACTTATAATATACTATACAGTACAGTACTATACTATACGTATACTATACTGTACTGTACCATACCATTCTATTCTTTTACTATACTATACTTGTACTATGGTTGTACTGTGCCATACTATACACGTACTGTACTGTACCATACTATATATACTATACTTATACTATACTGTGCCATACCATAGCATACCTATACTATACTTATACCGTACCATACCATCCTATAATTATACTATACTTATATTATATTATACTATACTTTACTATACTTATACCATACTGTACAATACCATCCTATACTTAAACTATACTTATATTATTACATTCTATACTCTATTTACTCTACTATACTTATACCATACTGTACCATACCACCCTACACTGTACTTATTTTATATTATTTTATACTTTACTATGCTATACTATACAATACTATACTATACTATACTACAATGCACTACAATACACTACACTATACTATGCGTACATCGTGCTATACCATCCTATACTTATATTATACTATGGTTTTCTATACTACACTATACTATACTTATACCATACCATCCTTATTCTTATGCTATGCTTATATTATATCATACTATACTATGCTTATACCGTACTGTACCATCATATACTTATACATATATTATACTATACTTTACCATACTATACTTTACAATACTATACTTATACTGTACCGTACCGTACCATACTATACTTATACTATATTTATATTATATTATACTATACTTTACTATACTATACTTATACTTTACCATACTATACTTATACTATATGTATATTATACTATACTATACTTTACTATACTATACTTATACTTTACCATACTATACTTACATTCTATGTTAATATCTATGTCAACATGTATTGAACTTTGAAATAGCATCCTTATAGTTGAATCAAATCAGTTTGAGTTTTTTTAGTCTTAAATCGCGTTTTTCTCTTGTTAAGGGTCTGAAGTCAAATAATTTTCACTAATTATAATAAAAATATTTATCTTATTTCAAGCTCTTAATGGGACAAAAGTTCTTGACTTTGAAAGATGTAAAGCAAAAATAAGCAAAAGCAACTTAAAATCAGGTAAATATAATAAATGTCTACAAAAATAAAGGTTTCTTTGAAAGTATCAAACAGTTAGCTCTGTGTCTCTGATTTGCTCGATGTTGGTGTGACATTAAGCCTCTTGAGTAGCATGAATAAATACTTGTGGTTTTCTCTATTAAAGTCTTGAGAGTGAAACCACTGCACAGAAATACATTTTGGAAAACAATCGAGTCGCCACACAAAAAACTTCTCAAAGCCCCAAAATAGGGACTCAGCAGCCTACACTTAGTAGAAATGACACTGCTATTCTGGGAGGAATTTGGTCATTTCTTTATCAAAACCAGTAATTAGCCAATGCCGTAATGTCTCTCTGCCCTGCCGATTTTCCACAGTTGTCGCACAGACGATCCGGACGTACCAAGCGGCAGGCTGACAACAACAACGCTGATGAGAAGTTTCAGAGCGAGATGAACGAGCCACAACCTGTCATCACGCAGTTCACGCCACGAAAGGAGTCCTACGTGCTGGTAAGGGATGCAACAACTCGTCACACACTGTCACAATGTCGGTCAAGTCACCTCTGAATTTATGAAACAAAAAAGAGATTCCCAGATCTAATGACATCTATTGGATTGGAAGTCATCATATCATGCAAAACATGTATAAATTGATCATTTTACTG
Source organism: Oryzias melastigma (assembly GCF_002922805.2). NCBI lineage: Eukaryota > Metazoa > Chordata > Actinopteri > Beloniformes > Adrianichthyidae > Oryzias > Oryzias melastigma. The sequence goes on from NC_050530.1 coordinate 3,280,201, forward strand.
ATGGATTTCCTCTCAAAAACAGCTTTAGTCTCTCATTCTGATCATGTGACCATGTGGTTCATCAGGCTGCAGACTGTGGAGAGAAATTAGTCTCAGTGGATTTGTTTGTGCCAAATACTTGATTTGTCACTCATACAATTTGTGTGTACTTGAAATTGTGTACTCATGTCTACTTGAATATCATCGCTGATACACACAGACAAAGCCACATTTACAATACATGAGCAGTTTTGAGACGACTTTCAGATTTGTAGGTGGACGATGCGTTTAAATGCTACTAGAATGCTGGGTCGACACAGTTTTCTTGTAAAAAAAAAGAACATTTATTACATTCAATAATACATAACATCGATGCATAGTAAAATATTAACAGTTAATAAATGAAAAGGAGAAAAATGAAATTGATAGCTAAAAATGCTATAGCTGAAGTTGATAGCCAGATAAAATATTAGCTAAATGTCAAAACAGCCTAAAGGACATAAAAATTATTTTGTAACTGCCTGTAACAGCTAGAATGTAACTGAAAAAATAGCTAAAAGTTTTAGCCTAAAAAGTAAAAAAAAAAAAAAAACTAAATTAGCCAAAACAGCTAGCATGTAGCTGAAATATTAGCTAAACTCCAAAATAGCCTTAAATGTCAAAACAGTAAAAAAAAAAGTAGCTTTTTAAGATAATTATGAACTAGATAGATAGCAATAATGCTAGTGTGAATGCTGTAAGCTGAATTTGAACGCTGAACATGCTAGTGCTGATAGCTAAAGATGCTGAAATTGATAGCTAAAAATGCTATAGCTGATAGCTGAAAACACTGAAGCTGATAGCCAGATAAAATATTAGCTAAATTTCAAAACTGCCTAAAAAATAAAAAAAACAGCTAGCATATAACAAAAAAAATAGCTAAAAATTAAAATAGTCTGAAAAGTTGAAAAAAAGCCTAAATTAGCCAAAACTGCTAGCAGCTAGCATGTAGCTGAAATATTGGTAAAACTCCAAACTAGCCTAAAAACAATTTTAGTAAATGCTTAAATGCCAAAACAGTAAAAAAAAAAAAAAACATAACCTTTTAAGATAATGGTATAGCTGATAGCTGAAAACACTGAAGTTGATATTAGCTTAATTTAAAAACAAGCTAAAAAAAAGTGAAAAGAGAAAGATTTTCTAACTGCTTGTAACAGCTGGGATATAACAACAAAAATTAGCTAAAATTTAAAATAGCCTAAAAAGTTGAAAAAAAAGCCTAAATTAGCCAAAACAGCTAGCAGCTAGCATGTAGCTGAAATATTGGTAAAACTCCAAAATAGTCTAAAAAAATCTTAGTAAATGCTTAAATGCCAAAACAGTAAAAAAAAAAAAAAGTAGCTTTTTAAGATAATTATGAACTAGATAGATAGCAATAATGCTAGTGTGAATGCTGTAAGCTGAATTTGGCCGCTGAACATGCTAGTGCTGATAGCTGAAGATGCTGAAATTGATAGCTAAAAATGCTGAAGTTGATAGCCAGATAAAATATTAGCAAAATGTCAAAACAACCTAAAAAAACAGCTATCATATTACAAAAAAATTAGCTAAAATTTAAAATAGCCTGAAAAGTTGAAAAAAAACCTAAATTAGCTAAAACTGCTAGCAGCTAGCATGTTGCTTAAATATTGGTAAAAGTCCAAAATAGTCTAAAAACAATATTAGTAAATGCTTTAAATGCTTTAAATGCTTAAATGCCAAAACAGTAAAAAAAAAAAAAAGTAGCTTTTTAAGATAATTATGAACTAGATAGATAGCAATAATGCTAGTGTGAATGCTGTAAGCTGAATTTGGCCGCTGAACATGCTAGTGCTGATAGCTGAAGATGCTGAAATTGATAGCTAAAAATGCTGAAGTTGATAGCCAGATAAAATATTAGCAAAATGTCAAAACAACCTAAAAAAACAGCTATCATATTACAAAAAAATTAGCTAAAATTTAAAATAGCCTGAAAAGTTGAAAAAAAACCTAAATTAGCTAAAACTGCTAGCAGCTAGCATGTTGCTTAAATATTGGTAAAAGTCCAAAATAGTCTAAAAACAATATTAGTAAATGCTTTAAATGCTTTAAATGCTTAAATGCCAAAACAGTAAAAAAAAAAAAATCTTTTAAGATAATGCTATAGCTGATTGCTGAAAACGCTGAAGTTGATATTAGCTTAATGTCAAACAAGCTAAAAAATGAAAAAAAAATTTTTTTTCTAACTGCCTGTAACAGCTAGGATGTAACAATAAAATTAGCTAAAATTTAAAATAGCCTAAAAAGTTGAAAAAAGCCTAAATAAGCCAAAACAGCTAGCAGCTAGCATGTAGCTGAAATATTGGTAAAACTCCAAACTAGCCTAAAAAATCTTTTTTAAGATAAGTATGAATAATCAAAATGCAGTAATATTATCCCAGAATAAATCAACTTAAACCTTAAATAACTTTCAATATTTTACTCTCCATAAAAATATATTTTATTAAAATTATACAAGTTAGAAATAAGCACAATATAACATCGGGCCGTTAATAATAAAATGATTATATATGATATAATTATCCTAATTATTAGGGCATATCTGTTTAAGAAAGTGAGAAAAATGTCACGTCTATCACGGTTCAGAATGGCTGATGATAAAACTCTGATGACCCAGCATTCTATCTGCATTTGAACGCATCATCAACACACAACTCTAAAGATCTCTGATCTGTGTGTAAATATTGTTTCTGTGTGTTTATTCTTTTTGAATTCAGTTAGTTTTAAGCTGCTGTAACGTAATTCAAGTTTGTGCGAGTGTTCATGTAAATACACAACTGCAATGTATTGTACGAGTTACAAATCAAGAATTACACACACACAAGTTACACATCAAGTCTTTCACACACACACATATCTCAAAATTGACAACTGCTCACAAAAGTGTTGCCAGATGTCTTAATTGGGCTCCAGAATTAAATTTGACAAAGAAAAGCATTTAACTTTGAAGTCTGCACTAAAAAAAACAACAAAGAGCTCAAAAATTGGTATTGATGTTAGGACTGAAAAAGCTGCTAAAAATGCAGATAATTACATCTTTTCAGAGGAACTTCAAAAGCATGAAGGCTGACATTTTACTCTACGGCGGTTTTGTCTGGCTGTGCTTCGTAGGATTGCGCTGAGAGGACGGCAAAGTGTGTGACCTTTTCCTGCCCGCTGCTGAACATGTCCAGAACGGCTGAAGTCTACGTCCGCTCGCGGCTGTGGAACAGCACCATGCTTGAGGTCGGCTTCTCCGCTGCACAGAATAGATGACACCTGGAAGCTGATCTCCCAATTTTTTTGCCACAAAGCCTAAATTCTCAGTATTTTTTCCCTCTAACCATTTTCCCGTGTGCAGGACTATTCCAACGCCCTGGACGTAATCATTAAAGGTCAAGCCACACTCAAGCTCATCACAAAAATACCCACTATCAAAATGGAAAACCAGCCCAGAGAGGTATGTGATGATGATGATGATGATGATGATGATGATGCTCCTGGGTTTAGTGACAATCATGGCTGGACTTTTTCCCTCATTTTTTAACAGTTTAGGGTGCTAATAGAGCCAGAAGAAGGAGTAGAAACGCCCTACGAGCTTCCCCTGTGGATCATCATCTCGGCGGTTGTGGCTGGAGTTCTGCTGTTAGGGATCATCATCGCCATTTTATGGAAGGTGAGACTTTTTGGTGCATTTTTGTAAACCAAGAGTGCTAAACAGTTTTCCAGGATAGAAGTTCCATAAAGAGGTTGATTACCTGTCCGTGCAGCAACTCATTTTATTTAGCAAGAGATGTTATGATAAGATATCTGCATTTAGAAAGTTCCACACGAGCATTCAAAAAGAGAAAAATAAGGAAAAAAGCTGTTGGACACAATTACTGTATTTTCTAGCGTATATGTCGCAACGGAAAATGAGCCACACCGAAGTAAAAATCACACTATAGTACAGGTTGCATCAGAGTACAAGTCGTACTGAAGTATAGATCGCACCGGAGTACAGGTTGCGCCAAAGTATAAGTTACACCGAAGTACAGGTTGCATCAGAGGATAAGTCGCATCGGAGTACAGGTTGCATCAGAGTATAAGTCGCATCGGAGTACAGGTTGCGCCAAAGTATAAGTTACACCGAAGTACAGGTTGCATCAGAGTATAAGTCGCATCGGAGTACAGGTTGCGCCAAGTATAAGTCGCATCGGAGTACAGGTTGCATCAGAGTATAAGTCGCATTGGAGTACAGGTTGCATCAGAGTATAAGTCGCATCGGAGTACAGGTTGCATCAGAGTATAAGTCGCATTGGAGTACAGGTTGCGCCAAGTATAAGTCGCATCGGAGTACAGGTTGCAGCAGAGTATAAGTCGCACTGGAGTACAGGTTGAGCCAAGTATAAGTCGCATCGGAGTACAGGTTGAGCCAAGTATAAGTCGCATCGGAGTACAGGTTGAGCCAAGTATAAGTCGCATCGGAGTACAGGTTGCAGCAGAGTATAGGTCGCACTGGAGTACAGGTTGCATCAGAGTATAAGTCGCATCGGAGTACAGGTTGCAGCAGAGTATAGGTCGCACTGGAGTACAGGTTGCATCAGAGTATAAGTCGCACCGTAGTACAGGTTGCGCCAAGTATAAGTCACATCGGAGTACAGGTTGAGCCGAAGTATAAGTCCCATTGGAGTACAGGATGCATTGGAGTATAAGTTGCACTTGAGTACAGGTTGCGCCAAAGTATATGTCGGACTTGAGTACAGGTTGCACCTGAGTATAAGTCGCACCAGAATATTAGTCTCACCGGAGAATAAGTCGTTGTGTAGAGTAAAAATAAAACAACTTCAAAATATCTTGAATGTCTAAAATAAGGTTAAATGTTTGCAAGTGTCTAATAGTTTGCAGTATCTATTTGAGTGAATCCCTGAACCAATAGTCTAATCCCCTCCTCCACCCCCCAGTGTGGCTTCTTCAACAGGGCCAGCAAGAGGGCGATGTATGAGGCCAAATCCCAGAAGGCTGAGATGAAGAGTCAGCCCTCTGAGACAGAGAGGCTGACCGAGAGCTAAGGCACCCATGTGTCTCCTGAGAGCACACACCTGGGTAAAAAAACCAAAAACCCCTCTGTAGACCTTTGGGTGTCCCTCAGCTTCTTCTCTTCTTCAATTAACAAAATATTTCTTCTATTTTCTATATTTGCGGTTTTCTTAGCCACAAATATCTCATTTTTCTGGTTTATTTCTTCTTCTGGACAATCTCTGTTTTCTAACTCCTCTTGTGAATTCCTCCTCTACTTTTTTGTTCTGATTTTCTCCGTCTGTAATGTCACGTTCTCTCTGTCTTCCTGGAAGCTTGGGTTCTTCAAGCGAGCTCTCTACTACCGGATAATGCCAAAGCATCGCGCGGTGAAGATCCGCAGAGCCGAGCGTTATCGGCTCAATCTTGGATTTGGTCCCGAGGAGCCGCAGAAAAAGTACTGGATCACCAACTGGACAGAGATGCAGCATTTTTACTACTGAGGCCTTTGAGCCCCCGAACCACCCGCTGGTTCAGACGGAGGTCACCGAGTCGGGTCGAGACTTTGCACTTCCTGGACCAACGGCAGAATGTGCTTTGATTTTTATCTTGTGCAATATGCTGAACAATTTTTTTGAGAGATTGTGATATTTTCTGAATTCAGAGGCATATGCGAGTTTCCAGGGTGCATTTAAGCGTAAAGCGACATCGATTCATTGTTTTTTTAACCTTGTTTATACTTTCATTCATCCTTACGTTTTTCTTTTTTAAACCTTTAATGCCGGAGCTCCAGTGTTTATGTTCTTTGATTTACCGTAACTTTTCAATCCTCGACATTCCAGCAGATTCAAGAAGAAAAGCGTCTGGCTTTGAATCTTGTAAATTTACAACTTAAAATCTCGTAACTTTACGATTTTATTTTTGTAAATATATGACTTTAAATCTTGTAAATATATGTCTTTAAATCACCTAAGTTTACAACTTTTAGTTTTGTAAATGTACTATTTTAAATCTCATAAATTTACTACTTTTAATGTAGTAAATTTACAATAATAAACCTGTAAGTTTATGACTTTTAATTTCTTAAATGTACAAATTTAATCTTGTAAGTTTACGAGTTTTTAAAAATAAATTTACGACTTTTAATCTTATAAATATACATCTGTAAATGTACTACTTTTAATCTAGGATATACGTCTTTAAATCTCGTAAGTTTATGACTAAATTTCGTAAATTTATGACTTTAATTCTAGTAAATTTACTACTTTTAATTTCGTAAATTTAAGACTTTAAATCTCGTAAATTTACGACTTAATTTTGTAAATTTACAACTTTAAATCTCATAAATTTACTATTTGAAATCTTGGAAATATGTCTTTAAATCTTGTAAATTTACAACTTTTAATCTCGGAAATTTACTAGTTTTCTGAAAAATTTATGGCTTTTAATCTGGTAAATTTACATTATTAAACCTGTAAATGTATGACTTTTAATTTCGTAAAAATGTACAAGTCACTCTTATGAATTTACGATTTTTTTTTAATTACGTTTATGACTTAAAATATCCTAAATTTACATCTTTTAATTTAGTAAATTTACGACTTTAAATCTCGAAAATTTACAACTTTAAATCTAGTAAATTTGACTTTTAAACTCATACATTTACAACTTTTATTCTCGTAAAATTTCCGGTTTTCTAAAAAAAAAATGTACAACTTTGAATCTTGTAAATTTACAACTTCAGAATCTCCTGGAATGACGTTGATCATGTTAAAGATTGAAAAGTCACAGTATGTTAAAGATGTTTGTGTTTAAGCGTCAGCGGTGACGCCTCAGGTGTTAAAGGGTTACCTTACTGGGGAGCGTCTTAAAAAAAAAAAATAAATAAATAAATAAACAATAGTTTTGGCTCTTCAGGGCAGGGTCTCAAACTGTTGACCCGCGGGCATCTGCGGCCCCCCAAGTCAATCTTAAAGCCTTAATATGAAAGTTCCGTGTCTACTAAGCAACATCTATGATAGCTTTGTGATGTTTCAGCTTTATGTGTAAACCGTTGTCGTTGGATCTGGTCCTTAGCAACAGTTGCTAGCGTCGTTAGCTCCTGTCTTCACACAGGACACACAGAAGATATTGCTCAGTAGTACATCTATGAACAATTGTTCTATAAACTTGTTCAGTAGACAATGGACCAAAGATGACATAAAAACATATTTTTGGCCCAAATGGAACCCCGTACAGCCCAGCCTCAGCCTGACTCCGCCTTCAGTGACCTCGAGGTTAATTGGCTTTGAGAACCCTGGTTTCTGTGCTTTTGTCAGCTATTCAATTTTTTTTAAATATCACTTGAATGTGGGAATCGATACTAAACTATTGATCCACTCGATTCTATGAGTGAACAAACGTTTCTGCTTTTTTCTGGGAGTTTCTGCCAACCGTTTCAGACAAAATGAAAGTAAATTATTTGCTGCTTTTACAAGAGTTTATATTTTGTCTTCATTTTCAGTGAAATGAATGCCAGTTTTTACTATAAAGCCATTTGGAGGTTTAAAAAAAAATCTGTCACAACACTGGATCGAATGAGCATCTGTCTGGGAAATAGATATGAATGAATTGTATATATGAGTAAGTTCAGTGTGCTTTTATTTTTAGATTCTATTTCCTGTATTTGACTGTGGGTCACAGATAGAATTCACTGACAGAACACCCATAAACTGATTTCTGATGGTGTTCTGTCACCACGGCGACGCGTTGCAGATGCTCCAACCTGTGAGGACGAAGAACGGCTCCAAACATGCAAACTGTTTTCCTGTGTTATTTTTGTACAGTTGGTGTAATTAAACTCTTTTTAAACAAAAATTGTTTTTTGTTTTTTTTTAGATTTTTTGTTTTAGATACCCAATTTTCTGTTTGAATTTCTGATTTTTGAAGTTTTTGCACCATAAAGAACTTTACAATAATTTAAAAAAACACACTGACTTTTAATTTAGTAAGTTTACGACTTTTGATGTCTTAAATGTATTACTTTAATCTCATACATTTACAACAAAAACCTGTAAGTTTACAATTTTATATCTTGTAAGTTTACGATTTAATTTAGAAAATTTACAACTTAAGCTTGCAAATTTAGCACTTATTTAAAAGCTGTGAATTTAAAATGTATTGAGTAAATTTGCAACTTTAAAACTAATTTATTTACAACTTTAAATCTTGTAAATTTACAACTTTTGATCACATAAAAATATATTTTATCTTGTAAATTTACTGTTTCTATTCTTGTAAATGTATTACTTTTAATCTTGTAAATTTATGACTTTAAATCTTGTAAGGTGATGACTTTTAATTTGGTAAATTTACAACAATAAATCTAGAAATTTTACTACTTTAAATCTTTTAATATATACGTCTTTTAATCTCGTAAATCTACTAGTTCTGTCAAAAAAGTACAAATTTAAATCTTGTAAATTTACAACTTTTGATCTCATATATTTAATCTTGTAAATTTACTAGTTTTGTCAAAAATGTACAACTTTTAATCTCGTAAAGTACTAGTTTTCAAAAAAATGTGACTTTGAATCTTGTTAATTTACTTCTTTAAAGTTTGTAGTTTTATTACTTTAAATTTTGTATATTCACAACTTTTAATTTATTATCTATTTAATGAGTTAAACATTTCTGCTTTTTTTCCTGTTTGTTTTTGCCAACCATTAAAGACAAAATGAAAGTAAAGTATTTGCTACTAAAAAAAGCCTTTTTTTTTCCCTTCATTTTATTCTGTCTAACTAACTATAGTGAAATAAATGCCAGTCATTTAACATTTTTTACATTTTAAATTTATTGTTTCAAAATCAAGTTCAAAAAGAAAATGACATTTAAAAGTGTTGACACCGTAAAGGACTTTACATTCATTTTAAAAACACTCCCTAATATTCATATATTACAAAAAAAGAGAAAAGATCGAGACGTTTCTTTGCATAGACAAAACAAACATTCAGATTTAATGTTTACAGTCATATTAAGGCGGAGCCTAAAAAATATTTTTAAATGACACATTTCAACCTTATTTTGTTTATTTTAACAGCATTTAAGTTCAAATTGAATCTAAATAAATTCAAAAGTTTGAAAAAAACTTTGAAAATTCACTTCAAAAGTGGATCACTATGCATTTAAGATTCATTTTAAAGTTTTTTTTTATGCTTTTAGGTTAATTTCTAGAGCTAAACAAAAATAAAAGAAATACATTTTTAGTCAACATTTAAAACAAATTGACAGTATATTCATATGGTTTAATTTGAATGTACACATCATTTCATGGCCTTGAAAATATAAAATATTTGAATAAACAATAATTTAACAGAGTGTTTTGGGGAAAACTGTCTTTGTTAATAAATATCACTCTTCTACAGTAAAATTGTAGAAATAAACAGACGTGGAGGAGTGCAGGAGCTCATTTCTCTTGTACATAAAAACGTTTCTATTGACATTGAGGTTGCATTTGTGTTCACCACAGTATTTCAGGACGTACTTCCAGCCCTTCAGTCCTTTTACTTCAGCTCCAAAGTGGACGAGGACTTCCCGTACTTCCTTGCCTTTTTGTATTTGTACACAAACACGATGGTGGTCACGGCGAAGATGAGGGCGATGCCCAGCAGGACCCAGCTGCCCGCCGACGCAGACGACTCGTACAGGTACAGACCCAGGAAGTCCACCTTTGTGGGCGGCGGGAATGTTTCTAGAATTGGAAGATACACGGATTAGTTTGCAAAATAATATTCAAAATAATTTAATTTTTTAAGCTGCACAAGGAGGAGCTGTTCAGTCATTTTCTATTAAAGAAACTGCTTGACGTTAAGATTTCTACAATGGAGTTTAAGGGCCACCAAACAAAACAGTAATATTGCAAAATTTTTAGTTGTAAATTTACAACTTTTAATCTCGTAAATTTAGGAGTTTAAATCTCGTGAATTGACAAGTTCTTTCATAAATTTACAACTTTTACTTCTCTCTCATTAATTTAAGACTTTAAATATTGTAAAATTAAAAGTTTTAATTTGTAATTTTAAAATTTTGGATCTCATGAATTTACAACTTCTTATCTAGTAAATTTACAGCTTTTAATTTAATAGATTCACAACTTTTAATCTTTCAATATTTTAAATTTATGACTTTATATCTTGTAAATGTACAACTTTATCTTGTAAATTTACAGCGTTTGGTCTAGTAAATTTACGACTTAATATCATACATTGAGGACTTTTAACCCTGTACATTTACAATTTTTAATTTTTTAAATTACAACGTTTGGTCTAGTAAATTTACGACTTAATATCATACATTTACGACTTTTAATCCTGTACATTTACAATTTCTAATTTTGTAAATTAAAATGTTTAATCTAGTAAATGTATGACTTAATATCATACACTGACTACTTTTATATTGTACATTTACCACTTTTTTCCTCATGTATTTTTTAATTTTCTTGTAGATTTACAACTTAATATGGTAAATTGACAAGTTTATATCTTGTAAATTGGATAATTTTACAACTTTCAATATTGTAAATATAGACTTTTTTCCTCATGAACTCACGACTTTTCTCATAAATATACAACTTTAAATCTTGTAAATTTACAACGTTTGGTCTAGTAAATTTACGACTTAATATCATACATTGACGACTTTTAACCCTGAACATTTGCAATTTCTAATTTTGTAAATTACAACGTTTGATCTAGTAAATTTACGACTTAATATCCTTCATTTACGACTTTTAGTCCTGTACATTTACAAATTTGTAAATTACGTTTGATCTCGTAAATTTTACAACCTAATATTGTACATTTACCACTTTTTTCCTCATGGATTTTTGACTTTTCTTGTAAATTTACAACTTAATATGGTACATTTACAAGTTTATATATTGTAAATTGGATAATTTTACAACTTTCAATATTGTAAATATAGACTTTTTTCCTCATGAACTCACGACTTTTCTCATAAATATACAACTTTAAATCTTGTAAATTTACATTGTTTGGTCTAGTAAATTTACGACTTAATATCATACATTGACGACTTTTAGTCCAGTACATTTACAATTTTGTAAATTACGTTTGATCTCGTAAATTTTACAACCTAATATTGTACATTTACCACTTTTTTCCTCATGTATTTTTGACTTTTCTTGTAAATGTACAACTTAATATGGTAAATTTACAAGTTTATATCTTGTAAATTGGATAATTTTACAACTTTCAATATTGTAAATATAGACTTTTTTCCTCATGAACTCGCGACTTTTCTCATAAATATACAACTTTAAATCTTGTAAATTTACAACGTTTGGTCTAGAAAATTTACGACTTAATATCATACATTGACGACTTTTAATCCTGAATATTTGCAATTTCTAATTCTTTAAATTACAACGTTTGGTCTAGTAAATTTACGACTTGCGGCAGTAGTTGATTAGAAATTTGCCAGCGAGTGTGAATGATTTTTTTGTTCCTGATTCACAATGATTTGAATAAAGAAGACCCATTATTTTCTTAAATGTCCTAAATGATCAGAAAAACATCTCGAGAACATGTTAAAAAGGCGATTTTCATCGGCCTTTAATTCTCGTTTCCCACAGCAGAAATTCACTGTCATACATTTTACATTACAGCCATTAATCTCACTGTAGGTAGGAATGTAGACCAGCTGGGACGCACATGATTGGATTTGCATCCGAGTCATATTTGAAGAAGCACACATGAAGACACCTCTATGAGTTCAGCCACATTCGGCCTCAACAGCTCAAAACCCCTGAAATCTGTTATTGTTTTACCTTGAGGTCTCCAGTCGTACTCGGGCCATCCAATAACATCGCCGTTCCTCTGGTTCTCCTGCTCCAGCCACTGTATGAGAGGCTCAAAGTACTGCACGAGCGGCTGGGCGCTCATTTTGGAGTGGTTGGTGATCATCGCCATGGCTTCAGGCCACGGCTTACTGTAGCCCAGCTTCATCACGTCGCTGCAAGCAGAGCGAGCTGGGGTCAGAGGGGGCACGGATCAGGAGAAAATAAAAGGAATCACGCCGCCGCTAGCTAACCTCAACAGCTTTCCAGCGGCTTTGGATTGGTAGATATCGCAGGTGTGCAGAGGGCCGTTGTGATTGGCCGCTTTACACAGAGCTTCGTGGAACTGGAACTGGATGATGAAGCTAACGAAGTACCTGGAAAACAGAAAACCTTTATAGTCAGGTGTATCTGGAGGAGAAGACGACAAAGCTCGAGTGGTGATGGTTTAAACTGAACCAGTTGTTTTGGCTAATTCACCTGACGTAGGGCACGTTTGCAGGAATGTGGAACTTTGCCCCCGGATCAAAGTCCTCCTCGGTACGAGTCACAGGTGGACACAGTCCCTGATACTTCAATCTGCAACACA